>NC_081177.1:12450499-12625499 GCF_012432095.1 Onychostoma macrolepis
CTGATTTGAATGCTCGTGACCTAACCCAGACTTTTGGAAATATGTTGTGTTGTTATCACACAAGGGAACGGAGGGAGATTTTCTGTAACAGTTCAGATCTTTTTTTATCGTGAAACCCATGTCAACACTCCTGTACCAATGTGTTTAAACCTGCATTTCTCTCTTTCCGCAATGTGCTGAAAATTGCACAGGTGGAGACAGGTGGTGTATTGTTAGGAAAATTATTAATTTGGATTTGATAATGAGAAGTTGGCATGTTACATATTCCCTCCCTGTATTGCTGTGATTAAGCCATGCAGCTGTAGTCACAGGTTGTTATTTGCGTGCACAGATCAGCAGATATCCCAAAAATTCATTCTTTCATTTTGAGGGATGAACAGACTCTGTCATTAACTTTCCTTATTCCTGACGCAGTGTCTTATCTGTATTATCAGAGGGTGTGTTATGTTTTCTAACCCTTTCCTTGTTGGACTAAAATGCCATTTTTTGTTGTTTTTTGCCACCCTCTTTTTGTAAACCTCTGTAAAGATAAACGTTGTTTCATTGTTTTATTGAACAATGGCAAACCTAGATAAGGTTTTCCTGAATAACAGGTGACCACGGATCTAAACACGATGGTTACCTGGCAATGCAAACATACACTCTTTATTCTTTTCATATGCCTTCATATACCCTGAAGTTCACAATACATACTTGATCCCCCCCCATCAGGAGATAAATATCCAGATCAATGCAATGACAGAATTTATTCAGTGTGAATCTCTGTGAATCATACCTATGGTAATACGCATATGCGTAAATGAATCATCGTTCATTTATTTAATATCGGGACATCAGTAAGAACGATTGGTTTCTCTTGTGCCTTTTTGGGTGTGTGCTTTCTTCTTTTCTTTTCTTTTTTTTTTTTTGTTTTGTTTGTGAGATCATGCTTAAAAAATGTAGTGAAAAACATTTCGTGTCATGACAGGTCATCCCGTCCTCAAGCATAATGAAGTGAATATTTTTATGTCAAACATCACACTCATAAAGCATGCAATAAGCGTTCCTGTCATGTCATTGTTTGGTTTTTACTTATTTCTGCTTTCTGGATCAACAGGAACAAGATATGAACTTGACAACTTTATTTTCTCAAAATGTGATAATTTAGCTTTATTATTATTGTTATTGTTATTATTATTATTAGCAATGCACTGATACCACTTTTTCCAGTACTCTCCCGATACCGATTCTTTTATTTTTGGTACTTGCCGATACGGAGTACCAATACCGATATTTTCATTGCATTTGTAAATTTTTTAAATATTGGGTACAGAAACCAAAAGAGTATGTATAATGATAATTGGTTAACTTCATTTATCAGATAGATACAGTCAAACCAAAATTATTCAGACACCGTCAACATTTCTCACATTATCACAGTTTATGCGCTATAGTTTATGGTAATAAAATATGACAAGAACTCAGAGTTAAACTGTGTCAGAACAAATTCAGCTTGATAATGTCAGATAACTTTGATAGAAAGGTATGTGATGGATTACAATCAACCAAAATTATTCAGTCAGCTGTTAGTATGACAATATTTACACACCTACCAATCCTTTGTCGGGCCACCCTTAGCCTTAATGACAGCCTGTAGTCTCCTGGGCATGCTGTCAACCAGGCTCATGCAAACCTGAACTTCAGTTTTTTCCCAGACTTGGTCTCAATAATTTTTGGTCCCAAATTTGTATCAATTTTATTGGTAGTCCACTGTATGGAAGAATTTTTGGATATGTCACAGTTTACTTTATTTTGCTATCCTCACTTGCATAAATGAACTATAGTGTCCTGCACCCGCTATTAATTTTTGGTTTGACTGTATATCCTTCGGTTATTTTCACACTTAATTATGCACATTAAAATGTATTTTCAAGTTTTTGTTACTTTCACTGTTCATTTTTTTGCTCTATGGTACATCATCTTTAATTTAATAGCATTAGAGCTACTCCATTGCAGTGGCTTTGTACTTTAATCACACGTTTTTCTGTAATAATGCAGGGAACCACTCGTTATACAGTGGTGTGAAAAAGAGTTGGCCCCCTTCCTGATTTTTTATTTTTTTGCATGTTTGTCACACTTTAATGTTTCAGATCATCAAATAAATTTAAATATTAATCAAAGATAACACAAGTAAACACAACATGCAGTTTTTAAATGAAGTTTTTTATTATGAAGGGAAAACAAAATCCAAACCCACATGGCCCTGTGTGAAAAAGTGCTTCCCCCCTAATTCTAATAACTGATTGTGCCACCCTTTGCAGCAACAACAACTGCAATCAAGCGTTTGCCATAACTGGCAATGAGTCTTTCACATCGCTGTGGAGGAATTTTGTCCCACTCTTCTTTGCAGAATTGTTTTAATTCAGCCACATTGGAGGGTTTTCGAGCATGAATGGACTGTTTAAGGTCATGCCACAGCATTTCAATTGGATTTAAGTCCAGACTTTGATTTGGCCACCTTAATTTTGGTGGCCAAATCTTAATTTTGTTTTTCTTGAGACATTCAGAGGTGGACTTGCTGCTGTGTTTGGAATCATTGTCCTGCTGCATAACCCAAGTGCAATTGAGCTTGAGGTCACAAACTGATGGCCGGACATTCTCCTTCAGGATTTTCTGATAGAGTGCAGAATTCATGGTTCCATCAATTATGGCAAGTCATCCAGGTTCTGAAGCAGCAAAGCAGCCTCAGACCATCACACTACCACCACGTTTGACTGTTGGTATGATGTGTTTTATGAAATGCTGTGTTGGTTTTACGCCAGATGTAACGGGACACACACCTTCCAAAAAGTTCAACTTTTGTCGCAGCAGTCCACAGAATATTTGCCCAAAAGTCTTGGGGATAATCAAGATATTTTTTGGCAAATGTGAGACGAGCCTTTTGTGTTCTTTTAGGTCAGCAATGGCTTTTGCCTTGGAACTCTCCCATGGATGCTGTTTTTGCCCAGTCTCTTTCTTATTGTTGAATCATGAACACTGACCTTAATTGAGGCAAGTGAGGCCTGCAGTTCTTTAGATGTTGTTCTGGGTTCTTTTATGACCTCCTGGATGAGTCGTCTTTGTGCTCTTGGAGTAATTTTGGTAAGCCGGCCACTCTTGGGAAGGTTCACCACTGTTCCAAGTTTTCTCCATTTGTGGATAATGGCTCTGACCATGGTTTGCTGGACTATTTTGTTTGTCATCTGTTTATGAATTTCTTAAGATCGCAGAATGATGTGTTGCTCTTTAAACATGCTTCACTTTGTCAGACAGGTTCTATTTAAGTGATTTCTTGATTCAACAGGTCTGGCAGTAATCAGGCCTGGGTTTGGCTAGTGAAATTTAACTCCGCTTTCTAAAATAATGTGGTTAATCACAGTTCTTTCATGATTTAATAGGAGGTGGGAAGCACTTTTTCAAACAGGGCCATGTGGGTTTGGATTTTGTTTTCCCTTCATAATAAAAAAACTTCATTTAAAAACTGCATGTTGTGTTTACTTGTGTTATCTTTGATTAATATTTAAATTTGTTTGATAATCTGAATCTTTTAAGTGTGACAAATATGCAAAAATTGAAAAACCAGGAAGGGTGCCAACACTTTTTCACACCACTGTAAATCTCCTAACTGATATTTTCAGAAATCGCGTTTTTCTTTTCATCTGAAACATGCTGCAATTTATATTCCAAAGCCACTCATATAATGCAGAAATTCTCATGAAGCAAGCAAAACACACGCACGTATTTGTACTGGTGCAGAATGAGAGGGACAAGTACAGTACAGTACAGCCAAGCGCATAGAAAGTCGTGTATGCTTAAGGTTGAAAATAAATGATGTTTATAGTGAATGCCCCTATAAATTCTTATATTTACGATTTAGTTTTAATCCAAATGATGCCTGCTATGTGAGCGAACACCAATAAAGATCACACGACAGAAGTATGCACTCTATCTCTCTCCCCCTCCCTCCCTACCATTAAGTAACTTGAGCATTGTTTTGCTTACTTGTTTTTGACATATCCGCCTGAACTACAAACTTCAGTTTCCTCCAGTGATGTCTGTAGGAAGGGATATTCACATCTGCGCCGACGCGCACTCAATCCACTCAGCGCTTTGCTTTTCAGCTCGCACACATCAGCTATTAAGGCATTAATACTGAATGTTTAACATTATTCATTGCATACATCTGCTTCGTAGACATCCTTAACTCCATTCTGCTGCCTGTTGTTCTGTTGTCGTGTTTCTTTGTCTGAATATGGCTCTTATCACATGCTGTGTGGTATTGGCATTAGGAATCGGGGCGTTTTAACGAGTACGAGTGGATGAGCTCAGTATCAGGCCCAATACCAGTATCGGTATCGGTGCATTCCTAATTATTATTATTATTGATGAATTAATTGTTTTATTAAATGCAGGTATTATCAAGCCCTTCCTTCTTTTTAAGGCAGTTAAACAATATGTAGCCTAACACTACAATGTCCCAATGTTTCATTACACTACCATTCAAATTTTTGGGGTTAGTAAGAATTTTCAAAAGTTTTTGAAAGAAGCTGCAGTATATTAATAAAGATGCAGAAAACAACAACAACATGATATATATGTATTAGAGATGCACCGATACCGAATTTCTCTGCCGATGCCGATTATTCAGAATGATATCGGCCGATACCGATAGTTTTGTGTGAGCTAAAATTTGACATGGTTGCATTTGTGCCAGTGCATGGACTGCGCTGCTCCAAAACGTCTGCTCTGCTCCATGCATAAAGCGTGTGCTGCAGAGCTGCCGCACAGTGCAGCAGGAGTAAGAAATCACAAATAATACTGATGAAAAAGAACAGGTTGAATGTTAACCACTTTTGTTACCATAAACTTAAACACAAACTTTCCTTTTTTCTTCATAAATACCTTAATGCCAGACTTATTCAAAAATACATAGCCTATATAATTAGAATTAAAAAAGCTCCTCTTCAGTGTTGTTTTATAGCTAACTAATGAACTGTGAACAGCGGAATAACTTTGCTGAGGTAAATGTCACGTTAAGTGACATACTGTTCACAATCTGTTTTATTGGCATCTTTCCGTGGTTGAAACACTGATTGAGCGATTACATTAGACAGACACGATACATTTTGGTAAGCCATACTGTATCTTTCAACATCTTATGATGTACATTCATGTGTATTTTGCGCTATAACTCATTAAACTGGAAGAGACTTGAACTGAGGTGCAATAGCGATCTGTCACGTCACATTTAAAAGCGTCAAAACGGCATTCATTGTTTGTATTTTGTGATAGAATGTACAGGATTTGAAAGCTGAGAGTTTGTTTCTTATCAGAAGTAAGAAAGCACAGAGCTCTTTGTGATTATTGGATGCAAGGCGTGCTACAAATGTTTGGTGTAGAGAAAAACTGCGGATCTGGCCATGCTGGTTTGAACTACGGGTGATTCATCTGGTCAAATAAAGCCTGCTTTAATGTCGCATTTTTTAAACTGTTAATGCCTTATTGTCACGTAAATTTTGACAGCCCTAAATTCAACAGAGATTTTCTTCACTCACAGTATGAGTTGCAGTCTGACACATTTTTCCACCGCCTTTTGATTGACAGGATATATGGCCGATAGTGAAATAAATTGCTTTTATCGGCCGATATCGATTGTTGGCCGATACATCGGTGCATCTCTAATATATATATATAGTATATATTAGGGGTGTCAACGTTAACGTATGCGATTAATCAAAATTTTTTAACGCGTTAATATTTTTTTACCGCAAATTAATCGCTTGATAAGGTTTGACCCCAACTTCTTCCCATCATCGCAGTGCAGAAGGTTATCTATCATTGTGTGATGAGGGTACAGCGAACCAGTGTTAACGGCACAAGTGGGCTATTTTGAAAATACAGTCGTGGGAAAAATTACAGAGCCGTGGGATGCGTTTTTTTGGGCTACTTTTATAATGTACCGCGACCGCCCAAAGTGTATATAGACAAAAAATAATTAAAATAGATCCTTTTACTAACGTGTATTATATTTGGAATGTATCCCTGGCAACTTAAGAACGGAGAGGCGGTTGTAACATCAAACAACGTGAGTTTCAGCAGAGCATACATGTCTTTTACACAGCAGAAATAAATATGACAACAGCCACTATAGATTGTATAAGATAATAAACACATGATTACGATACATATGGTCTGTATGTGATTTTTTAAATATATATTTATATATATATATATTAGTGGTGGGCATAGATTAATTTGTTTAATCTAGATTAATCTCACTGTAATCTTGGAATTAATCTAGATTAATCTAGATTAAAATGGCTCATTTGAATTCTGTCAAGTAGATCAGAATAAGTTCACTACTAGTAGTAAACAACTAGCAGTCATCAAGAAGCAAACATAATATGGTGGTAATTCGTGGTGTCGTGGTAATTAATAGGCTAATTAATTAAATTAAATTATGTAATTTAAAATTACATAAGGTAGCCTACCTAAAGGCTTTTGCGTTTTTTCCCGACATAAAAATAAAGGGGATTTAATATTGATAATAACATTGAAGACATTGTATGATTATTCCTTAAAGATAAGGTTTTAATAGTTTTAGTAGTAGTAGTCTATTACGTTCTGCCCAATGTCTTCAAGTGAAACCGAACTTTTATTTTGATGGGTTGCCTTGAATACCTTTACATTTCTGTGTATATGATATGAGGATAGTTTTTCTCAAATGAAACGCTCGAATGCTCATGAAGTAACTCTCAGAGCAGTTCTGGAGATGTTGTTCATGTATTTATGTCCTCATTTAGTGAGACGACAGACGTTAATATCACCGCAAGCGTCGCGTGCTTCTGTATGAGTAAACAAACCCGCGCGTCTGCGCCATACATTAACACAGAGACACGCAGAAGTCATATTTAAATAGACGTTTTGCGGCTTAATATTTACAAATAGGAGTGGGAGTGTGCTCACTTGTGTGTGCGCTTACGTTTGTTTGTTTGTGTGTGTGTATGTGTGTGCGCGAACCGGGGCGGAGCTCCGCTGTGCGCGCGATACAGAGAGCGCTACCATGTAAAGTAGAGACATAAATGACACGCCGTCGTGTAAATAAGATAAATAACATAAGGCTATTTAGTTTGTTTAATAAAAGAACAAGGTATACACCTGTTCTATAGGGAAGGTAACATTGAATGATTCTTTTGTGGTCTGGCGCTATAGAGAAAATAAAATTAAATAAAATCAACTTGACCTTCAAGGGGGGCGGGGGGTGCCGTTGGGAGGGCGGGCCGCCCCTAAAATAATGGTAGGGGAAACACTGAGATTTCCATTGGGAAGCTTCTTAAAAATAAATTTTCCCTGAAGCAAACCCGGCGGCTTCATAGCTGCATCCATGTTAGCACGCATACACACAGGTTCGAAGACTCGTTCTCGCCCCCTACAGTGCAATTCGGCTAGGTATACATCCGCGCTAAAATATCAAGGTGAAAGTCATCATAGCTTGCGTAGTATAGACCCAGCTCCCAACCCAACTTTGAGAATAGATTAACGGCGATATTTTTTTTATCGCCCGATAAGAGTCTCACGTTAACGCCGATAACGGCCCACCACTAATATATATATATATATATATATATATATATATATATATATATACAGTGGGTACGGAAGGTATTCAGACCCCCTTAAATTTTTCACTCTTTGTTATATTGCAGCCATTTGCTAAAATCATTTAAGTTCATTTTTTTCCTCATTAATGTACACACAGCACCCCATATTGACAGAAAAACACAGAATTGTTGACATTTTTGCAGATTTATTAAAAAAGAAAAACTGAAATATCACATGGTCCTAAGTATTCAGACCCTTTGCTCAGTATTTAGTAGAAGCACCCTTTTGATCTAATACAGCCATGAGTCTTTTTGGGAAAGATGCAACAAGTTTTTCACACCTGGATTTGGGGATCCTCTGCCATTCCTCCTTGCAGATCCTCTCCAGTTCTGTCAGGTTGGATGGTAAACGTTGGTGGACAGCCATTTTTAGGTCTCTCCAGAGATGCTCAATTGGGTTTAAGTCAGGGCTCTGGCTGGGCCATTCAAGAACAGTCACGGAGTTGTTGTGAAGCCACTCCTTCGTTATTTTAGCTGTGTGCTTAGGGTCATTGTCTTGTTGGAAGGTAAACCTTCGCCCAGTCTGAGGTCCTGAGCACTCTGGAGAAGGTTTTCGTCCAGGATATCCCTGTACTTGGCCGCATTCATCTTTCCCTCGATTGCAACTAGTCGTCCTGTCCCTGCAGCTGAAAAACACCCCCACAGCATGATGCTGCCACCACCATGCTTCACCGTTGGGACTGTATTGGACAGGTGATGAGCAGTGCCTGGTTTTCTCCACACATACCGCTTAGAATTAAGGCCAAAAAGTTCTATCTTGGTCTCATCAGACTAGAGAATCTTATTCAGGTGTTTTTTAGCAAACTCCATGCGGGCTTTCATGTGTCTTGCACTGAGGAGAGGCTTCCGTCGGGCCACTCTGCCATAAAGCCCCGACTGGTGGAGGGCTGCAGTGATGGTTGACTTTCTACGACTTTCTCCCATCTCCCGACTGCATCTCTGGAGCTCAGCCACAGTGATCTTTGGGTTCTTCTTTACCTCTCTCACCAAGGCTCTTCTCCCCCGATAGCTCAGTTTGGCCGGACGGCCAGCTCTAGGAAGGGTTCTGGTCGTCCCAAACGCCTTCCATTTAAGGATTATGGAGGCCACTGTGCTCTTAGGAACCTTAAGTGCAGCAGAATTTTTGTAACCTTGGCCAGATCTATGCCTTGCCACAATTCTGTCTCTGAGCTCTTCAGGCAGTTCCTTTGACCTCATGATTCTCATTTGCTCTGACATGCACTGTGAGCTGTAAGGTCTTATATAGACAGGTGTGTGGCTTTCCTAATCAAGTCCAATCAGTATAATCAAACACAGCTGGACTCAAATGAAGGTGTAGAACCATCTCAAGGATGATCAGAAGAAATGGACAGCACCTGAGTTAAATATATGAGTGTCACAGCAAAGGGTCTGAATACTTAGGACCATGTGATATTTCAGTTTTTCTTTTTGAATAAATCTGCAAAAATGTCAACAATTCTGTGTTTTTCTGTCAGTATGGGGTGCTGTGTGTACATTGAGAAAAAAAAAAAAGAACTTAAATGATTTTAGCAAATGGCTGCAATATAACAAAGAGTGGAAAATGTAAGGGGGTCTGAATACTTTCCGTACCCACTGTATATATATATATTAGTGCTGTCAATTGATTAAAAAATTTAATCACGTTAATCACAGTCGTGGACTGTGATTAATCATGATTAATCACAAATTTAAAATACTAGGATTTACCTGTAAATGTGTTGAAATAAAGAAATGCATGACAAACTTGTTTAAGGAAACAGAATCTTGCACACCTCCGCCAAGTATGAGACATAATCCTTATTATTATTTTATCATTATTCTTTTGTTTTTATTCAGCCACTATCAGCCTTTAGACTGGCAATAAAACTTTACCATGCCACATCGCTTCAATAACAGTATACATTTACCCAACTATTATCAAAAGTATTTCTAAATAAATGCAACAAAACATTTTCTTGCGACCTTACATGAAGTATTATGACAAAATGCATTATAAAGAAGAATTGGACCTGTTCTGCAGCTGCATTAGAGCTAACATTAGCATCATGCTACATAAGACAATTTATGAGATTAATTATACTTTTACTCAGAACTCACTTTAAACCACCATCGAATGTTTATAACAACTTCCTTTTGCGATCACATGTGGAATTTGGTCGTTTATTGTTGTTAAAATATGCTGTTTATAGCCTTTTATATCGCTGCACAAATGAGCATTTCTGCTCATTCATCTCAAGAAAATCACATACAAACCATATCCTATTGTAATCGTGTGTTTATTATTTTATAACATAGTGGCTGTTGTCATGTTTATTTCTGCTGTGTATTGCGACTGTATTTTCAAAATAGCACTGGCTGTACCCTTATCACATAATAGGCTTGTTTGAGATGCGCCTCGCCTCGCCTGAAATGTAGGCCAGAGTAGGCGGCTGCAGTGAAGGGAGGAGTGAAATAAGCGCAGTCAAGACGGACAGTTCTGCCCTCTTGAAGTGGAACATTTAATTCCATAGGAAAGGCGTATTTATCATACATTTTTTATTTTAATTCAAACATGTATTTTAGATTTTTATAGAAAATATGACAACAATCACATATCTCACACAGAGATCGCACTGTCTTAGTGTTTGGGAATATTCATACACAATTTAAATACATAATAGCATGAAATCAGATTAAAAAAATAAAACATTTTAGAAGAGAATGCAGCATCACGGTTGTCTGAACAAATGAGCATTAAGCTGTGTCGTCAGTCAGTCGTTTCCCATCATGCTTTTGATCAGCGCAGTCGGTGGAGAGCAACTGCGTGCGACTGCTCAATCTGACACAGCCGCCAGTTTTTTGGCACACGTCAGCATGACATCAGAGCAAGGCGGACGTAACTCGGACACTTTTCTAACCGGCATGCACCTCGCGGTGATCACCTGTGATCGGTTCTGCGCAGATTTTGCTCATCTCAAACAAGCCTACTGATAGATAACCTTCCGTGCTGCGATGACGGCAAGAAGTTGGGGTCGAACCTTATCAAACGATTAATTTGCGTTAAAAAAATATTAACGCGATAAAATTTTTAGATTAATTGCATGCGTTAACGTTGACAGCCCTAATATTTATATTTATATGCACAAGAAACATGCTGTATCTTATTATCATTGTTGAAAACATTGTTGCTGCTTAATATTTTTGTGGAGACCCTTAGATAGTTTTGTCAGGATTATTTGATTAATAAAAATTGCATGCATGCATTTTAATGCCTCCTTGTTAAAATAAAGTATTAATTTCTTTCCAGAAAAAAAGAAAAAAGAAAAAGCCTTTTGAACTGTAATGTACGTCATTGCATTATGCTCACACTTTTTTCAGACAAAAAGAGGAGAGGCATAAATACGTCAATAATGTTATATCATGTAGTAATTATATGTAGTAGTAGGACATTTGGTGTAATACTGTTGACTTGAGTGCAATAGGTTCAGTGTGTATATACAGTATATAATGTGTCTAAAGTCTTTCTGTTGAATTCAGGTATGTACAGTATGTGTGTTACATGTTTCTGAGTCTACATTTACCTCAGACTCCAGGGTCAGGAGATTATATGAGGACTATAATCTATCCACCCTTTCCTGGCACTCTAAATCAAGTTCATTCTCCATTCGGGCCATCTTCCAAGATGGTTTTAGAAAGGAATAATTTGAAGACCTGATTAATCAACCTCTTCAGTTTGTAAGACCAAAGGTCTTTGCAATGATGTCATTCCACAACGGTCACATGGAGAGTGGGAATATGTTGCCGATAGGACATTTGAATGTTAATATGCAATCAGTTGATAATATTAAAGCAAACATATTGTCATCAGTGGTGCTCTTATCATTTAGGCTGAAGTCCGTTTTGACTTTGTTTCTGTGTGATCTGAGGCGTAGTGAAGGCCCCATCCGCAGTATACATCACAATAAGCTAATTAGCAATATAATTAGCATTGTAATTACCAGCTGCAATAATTACTTTTATTTATTATGTTTTTAGTGTATTTATCTGGTCTAAAAAAATCATCTGGTTATTAGTCTGTTCTTTAATTTGGAATTTCAAGCCTCTAATTCTGTTGTTTTCGGCCCTTATCTAAAACAAAAAGCTTATTAAAGTGCCATCAGTATTTTAGGATAAATAATAATAACTCATTGTATACATGATATGATCTGTTTTATATTGATATGTGTATGAAATGAGACAGACTTCACCTGGTAAAAAATAAATATTAAAGCTATTTAACATGCTGAAATAAATCTACGCATTTCCTTTTTATCACTCACTCTCATGAAATCTGTTTTTCAGACTCTACACACTCCCCTTGTGTTTTACCCACAAACCCTTGTTTCTCTTGAAAGGATAACATGCATAAATACACAATCTAATAAGAGCACAAGATGGATGATAATGCCTTTTTATTAACTTACGGAGTGGTTTGTTTGGGCAAATTGAAAGTCGTATTTTTCTCTCTAAACATCTAATTGGAGTTTTGACAGGTTTTACAATGAAATGAAAGTAGTTACTGTGCTGCGGAAACAGCGTTGTTTATAAAATTCTGAGTACGATACAAGCCACTGACAGCACTGGTATAAAAAGATGCATTAAAAACGGTCACACGAACCGAATGTTGATTTGTCAAAGTGGCGAATGGGAGGCGTTTTTTAAAAGTTCATCAAAATCTTTGTTTGCGTTTCTGGTTTATGGTTTGGTGGTAAAATATGTACCCATAACTGCTCTGTGTCCTTACAGGCATCAACAGACAGCTATGTAAGAGTCTAGTGTGAATGTGCAAGCTAACTGTTGGCAAGAAGACAGTGACCCACAGGACTGAGACAAAACTGGAGCACTCAATATATCTTGAAGGTCAGTGTCACAATGTACCATAATGCATCTGTAGCTTACTAATGACTGTTTTACTGGCCAGTTACCTAAAAACAGTCATATCAGTCAGCATAAAGGAGGTTTTCGGTTTGTAATTTTGTGTAGACTTAATTCATTGTGTAGTACTAAGAAAGAATTCTGCTGGCTGATGTTGTTTGTTTTTTATGCAAATTATGCTGGGAAACAATGACTTGTTTTATGAATGCGTGGTTTGACGGTATACCAGCACGTATAATGGTTAGTTAAGCTGGATTGCCGTGGTTAGTGAATAGGTTGCAGGTTTTGGTGTTGAAATAACTCATGCTAAAGTAGCGTAACTGTTCATTGTATTCGCCTTGCCATGTATTGTCAATGAAGCAGATGAAGATAAGTCTATGTTTGGAATTGCCTCAGTTCGCCCAAAGCGCTAATGCTAACCACAGCTCGTGTGATAGTAGTGACTCTAAGCAATATTGAAGTCACACCTCTGGTTCACGAAACAACTTAATTGAGTCACACACACGGAGAAGCCCAGCCATGTCATAATACCCAGAGGCCTTGATTAATTAAGCCCTAAAAGCCCAGGAGCTCTCAACGTTCACCAGGTGCCTGTTCATCTGCCACTAGTTCCGCTTCTAAACCCATAAATACAATCCTGAGACATAAATGCAACTTTATCTAGTAATAAAACATATAGGAACTGACGTGAATCATCCAAGCTTAAATATATTGAATATTTAATATAGTGAATATCTTTCTGCACTTGTATTAATTAGTTCAGTTTCGTTAACAAAAACTGTTCTTGTGTAAAAAGTTCCTGAAATGATATTGTGATGTAATGGGTACACTATTGTAATAGAATTTTGTAAATTGTGTATGCTTTAGTCACAGAAAGATTGTATTTATAGCATGACTTGCACATTCTGACTAGCATTTAGCTTAGTTCAAGTTCACTTTTGTGATTTTGTTGTAATATTATGTTTATGTTGTGTATACACGTGATTATTCTCATATGCATAGGATGCGTTTGGGTGAGTTAATTAACCCGCTATCAAAGCACTTCATTAAACCAGTGTTTATACTATTTAGCTTCAGTTCACATTTCAGAATCCCTGACATTCATAGAATATGATTGGATTATTTGAAACTATCATATTTTTTATATCATGTTCTTATTATTCATGAAGAATTGTTAGTGCATGGTTGATGTTTTTTCTTGGCAATTTTTTTTGTCAGCAGTTTTAATTAAAATATTTTATTTTTGTTGTGATGCACACCTTTTTAGTTGTTGTTGAATTAAAAAATTTTTTAGAGACCAATTCTCACAACTAGTTGCTAATTTGCATGCACATTGCTAGAATATTGGCTGTTTATTAGTACTTATAAAGCAAATATTAATGCCTCATTCTGCATGACCATATTTTAGATCCATTAATCCTACCGATACCTAAACTTAAAAACTACTTTACTAACTATTAATAAACAGCAAATGATGAGTTTATTGAGGCAAATGTCATAGTTACTTAATAGTAAGAATTGGTCCACAAACTAAAGTGTGACCAAAAATTCATTTGAAAAATCATTGTTTTTGTCAACAATGATGAGACCAAAAAGTGCAAATCATGATGAAAATAAAATGTTTTGAATTAAAATATACTGATGACAGCGAAGGATATAAACTGTACATGTACAATGTTTTTGAAGAAGAAAAATCTAGAAAGAAAATGATTGTTTCAGATAATCCAATAATAGTCAATAATGTCTGGGATTCGGATTCTGGAGCTGAAGCTGAACAATATATGAAGCACTTTTTTGTTGGTAATTTCATTAATGAGATTAGCATGCCAGAGAAAAAAAAAAAAACAGTTTATAAGGACATTATTTTCCAGTGTTTCTGTCCTTCTGGGCATACACTGGTCCGGCAGGTGTTGTACTCCTTAACTAGTCATTGAGGAGTCATCACCTAAACCAGTGCTTACAGCCTCCCAATTCCCTCTAATCCAAAACAAGCAGATTTAGCCAGCTCTCTAGACCGCTCTCCACAAAACAAACACACCGGCCCCCTGCAGACTGCACCGATGCCCTCCTCCCTCCCATCGCACCCCTACTGCTCGATGCTCGGTTAGCCAGGCTAAGTGAATAGGGAGAGGCAGGTCTCCATGGGTAACGGCTGCCATGGAGGCACCTGGCAGGAGAGCGAGAAGGATGCTGCGTGAGCCAGCAGGCGCGCGCAGATGAGCGGGGAGATTTGGGGGCCGCGCTCTGCGTCTTTATCCCGCTCCCCTGCCGTTCAGGGGGTGGTCACCCCTGCCAGAGGGTGCGTCTGCCAAGAACTGAAGAATGTTAGCCCTGCGGCCCTGTGAGTGGGAATGAGCAGAAAATTGAAGTTAACAAGCATGCCGTATGCTAAGTGGTGACGAGAGTCCCCAAGCTTTCCGTTAGGGCCCCGGTCCAGCTTCCATTCTCCTCGTAGAGTCGCTGCCAGCATCCGTTGGCTCTGACTGCAGGCTGGAGGTGACCGGCATTATGCGTCTGTAGGCAAATTAAGACATCATGATCTCCTGTATACAAGACTCCTGTGATGCAGACGGATATAAAAGATGGATTTGTGCTGTTGGTTAGTAGTTTTAGTATTAGGGAAAACTTGGATTTTTCTATATTTTATTATCTTTGTCTTCACCACCACTGAATCTTTAATACTATAGCAGAAGAAATTATATTTTACCTGATTTGTGAATGTGAGTTTGCAGGAAAAAAAAGAGATCATATACTGTGAAATAACGGCAAGGAACAATATGACCAATGTAGTTTGATTCAGGAATGAATGACTCTTGTGAACCAGTTGTGAATCCAAGACATGTAGTGCATTCAGTGTTGTCCAGTTCATGAACAAATTACTCTTATGAGCCAGTTCTTTTTAGTGAATCAAAACATACAGTACTAATACAAGCCGGGTTTCCATTACAGATTTGCACAAAACTTTTGCGACATTTTATAAATGTTGATTAAAAAAAAAAAACCCTGCCTTGAATTGACGGCATTTCCATTAACTACTGTTATGCGACTAAAATGTAAATTTTTCCTTTTGCGATAAGTCATGGCAACGGATGTTTTTAGGTTTATGTATGTTGCAGCCACTGCACTAGCCATTATTTTTAATCGAAGGAGATGTATGCGTGTATCTTTAGCGAAGCAGTATGGAGAGGTGCTTCTGGGACGCTTCTGAAATGTGATGCGGTGCAGCTGGTATGAACTGGTATAAAATTGATTAGAGTGGCCGCGATCAGCTCCGGTGGCTGTGTCAGAGACATAATGTGCCGCAGATGTGTGCAGTATCTAAGCATTAATGGCAAGGAAAGAGCTTGAGAGCGGCCACATATGAGGTGTTTCTTGGAGGTTATAGTACATTAAAGAATGATCTTGTGACTTACGTACGCCAAATGACCTGTATATGCGAAAAACTGTTTCCATTACATTTTTGCGATTATATTTATTTTTCAAACTGCCTGAAAAACCAACTCATGTGAGCGTAAAAAAGTTTTTATGATATATGGTAGTTTTAGCGAAATTGACGTGTTTCCATTGGTTGTATTTTTAATTTGCAATTTTTGAAGGGTAATGGAAACGCAGCTAGTGTAGACACAAACAAATAAGTTCACAAAAAATGACTTTTAGGAACTGGTTGTTTTTAATCAGTCAAAAGGTACAGTGTAACCAGTGTTTTCTGATTCATTTTTTTAGCGAATCAGAAACACACAGCACAATCAGTGTAGTCTGATTTACAAAAAGGTGACTCTTATAATCCAGTTGTTTTTAAGTGACTCAAAACATACAGTGTGACCTGTGTAGTCTGTTCCTAAAGCCAGTTCTTTTGATGAATAGTTTGAAAAGATGAGTTTGAATCAGTATGAAACACTATAATGCTAAGCAGTAGCAGAGATTTAGCATAAGAAGGATCAGAAGGATCTCTTCATTGTGTAACTAAAATGGATATTATAACTTAAATATACCCAAAAGAATTAAAATCAAATCTGAATTTAATCAAACTGAATCAGTTTAAATCGCAAATTGAATTGAATCAAAAACCCAACTCAATTATTTTGAAATTAAATGCTCAAAAGTCACCACATTCTTTTTAGTGTACTTTGACAGTGAATACATAGGTATTGTGCATTTCTTTTTTTTTTCTTGAATATGAAACAATTGAAATACAAGGATTTTATCTTTGACCTCTTCCAAGCATTGTTCTTTTGGGAACAATTACCTTACTTTTGCACAATGGCCTGATATCCTGTTTTTCGGCCAAGGATATTATGCAGGACCACCGTGGTTGCGGTCAGTCACATGCCACGCACGCATCCTCCTGTAGCGGGCCGCCCCACCTCCTCTCCTTTATGCTGCAGTGTGCAGCCCAAGGGAGCGCTGTGCTCTATGTGTATAATAAGGGTAGCAGATATAATGAAGGTCATTGTAATCAGAGCTAATGTGCCAGGGAGTCGAGACACTTCGGCTTTATTCGAGGGTTAGGCCCAGCACCGCTGGCCCGGGGGGAGGAGGCTGATAGTGTTATCAGAACTAACCTGCTGCTAATAACGACACGCTCCTCTGTTCGTGTCAGCATCAGCCTGAACTTTCACTGATATCTACAGTATGGAAGTAGGGAAGCGGATTGAGCTACTGAACGCTTCACATCTTACTTAAATCCCCTCCCTAGGTGTTTGAAGGTGCACTGTTTCCCCCTCTGTTTATTTTCAAACAGCAGAAGGAACGTGCCCAGTCTGCTTGATGTGCACTTGAAGGAATAGTTCATCTTAAAATGAAAACTCTCTTATTATTTACTCATTTACTTTACATTACAGGTTTGGCGATGAGTAAATGATGAGAGAACGTTCTTTTTTGGCTGAACTAGTCTATTATTTTTCAGACTGGGAGGAAGTGATGTTAATGCTCATTTGTTTTGATCTGAACGATGCGGAGTAAGCCAATAAATAAGAGCCTGCTTTAGAAAGTGAGGGTACCTTTGCCCTTTTCCCTTTCCTCAGTGTTCTAACTGAAGTTAAATGATGGTGTCCCACAGCGTGGTATCATGGTCTGAATGGACCCCTAGGTGAATGATATATGGGATTTCTTTTGTCATTGAAATCTAGGCTGTATGGATATCAGAATGCTCTTTGTGCACTTAACTCATATGCTCTCGCAGTACAAGCCTTTGAACTTATGCAGATATGTTTTTATAGAACAATGTACATTTGCATGCGTCCCCTTCAGTAGTAATTTTATTGAAATTATTTACATTGACAAAGTATTTTGTTAGGTAACCTAAAAATATGCTGACATTATTAATATTTAATTATTTAAATATTTATTAAAATAAGCTTCTTTGTGATGGGACCTGTAAAAAGATAGATGGATAATTTTAATATTAATAATAATAATAAACAAATTTTTAATTCTCTATATAAGTATATAATTTATAAATAAGAAACCATTTTAATTAAAATATATTTATATTGTATATATTTATGTTTATTATTTTTATTGTTTTGTTCAAAAGGATTTAATATTCTTTCTTTATGTGATAATTAATTAATTATTTATTCAAATAAGCTTCTTTGTGGTGGGACCTGTGAAAATGTTGGCAGGGCAAGCGGGAAAAAAAAAAAAAAATTCTTTATGGTTGATTCTTGAGTTTATTTGAAAGCTTTTTGAAATGTTGAATGAGTGCATTACTGTCTTCCAATCTTTTATTCCTCAGTGCTCCTACAAGAACATCAAACTGTACATTCGCCATGAACTCATGCGTCTTCAAAAAACAGGGGATTTCCTGCTGACAAGGCTCATAAAAAAGGATGAAAAAGAGATTGGCAGAGGCCCTAGTCTTCCACTTTTCATATTTCCCTTTTAAAAAGTGGCGCACTGGTTCTGTGAGAGACATCAAAGGGGCCGAAGGAGGGCCAGGGAGCCTCTATTCACTTTTCCACCTCCATAAAAGCTTCCCATATCTAACCCCTAGTGACTGGCTGGCCCTATCATTCAAATGTCCCAGCACTCTTTGTGGCTTCCCCAGGACCACAGTGAAATGATCTCTTTTGTTGCGCATCATTAGTTCCATCTGTTGTGAGAGCCTGGCTGTCTGTTCCGAGGGCAGGCCGACGTGATGGTGGCCGGGGGCGATGCGAAAGGGCCGCGTCCCCGCGACTCGTGTCCCGACCTCGTCCTCCTCCTCCTGGAACATTGATGCTCCCTTTCTTTCCCTCCCTCTCTCTCTCTCCTCACAGATGACACTCTGTCTGTCACTGCTTACTTATTTATGCATCCGGAGGAAGGCAAAGCAGCTTGTGCACGTTTTATTAAAACTGGGCTTTTTTTTCTGAAACAAAAATATAAGCATATTTTGACTGAGAGATGGAGACTGGCTTATATATGATGATGTCATGGGAACAAAAAATCTGTTTAATAAAACTAATGCAAAATAGAGTTGCATTAAAGAATATTTATAGGCACTGGCCGGTGAGTTTTCGTATGCATGGTAGTATATTAGACAAGAAGGGCCTACGGTGATAAAAAAAAAGAAAGAAAAAAAAAAACTGTTATTCCTCCGAAGCTCGTGGGCAGATGCGAAGTGAAAAGAGATACAAATATTGTCCGTGTTTTCACAACACTGTATTAAAGTGGCTTTGGCTTTTGAATATTCATGAGGATAATGAAGTATCAACATAAAGCTGGACAGCAAAATTGTACTCCAAAGTCAAGAGGCAAACGTCTCAATTATTTGGTACATAACTAAAGGCTTATGCAAATGTGCAGTAAAAACAAAATTAAAACGGCTTTATTCATATTAATGAATTCAACATCTGTTTAATCTAATTTCATGCTGTGTAGGAAAAAAGAACCATTTTAGTTCCATAATCTCTGTCCGTTTTGTGTTCGTATAGGTGGTCACCGGCGTCTTCCAGTTCAGATTTTTCTTGCATCATGGTGTCTGTGATGCACCAAACAGATGTAACATTTTCTCTTGGCAAGGAAATATTTTATTCATGATTTACATGAATGATAAATCTTGTGAAAGTCTTAGTGCTGATGGGCATACGCAATTTAACATCTGTCTTCCTCAGAATAATTAATAGAGCAGCAGAACACAGGGGACTGAGGACTCTTCTTCTTGTTCACTTTCTGTAATTATTGTCAAAAACAAAGCAAGCCTAGATTTGCATCTTGCAGTTGACTCGCTGTTCTCTTGCCTAACAAAACAACTTTTAAAGAAGTGATTTCCAGATTTACTCAATGTGGAACTTTTGTTTGAACATTCTTTCTGGCGTTTCATTGTTCTATTTTCTTTGAGAACATTTTAGGAATCTTTATATATATTATTTATATTATATACACATCGTCCTCTATAAAAAGTATTAAATATATATTTTTTAAATTAAACATATAATGTAATATTGTTTATAATAGCATAAATATTATTTAAGATTTATTTAAGGTGTTTTCAAGTGAAAGTGGTACTTTAAAACAACTGTTTTTATCTTCAAGTTGAGCAGTGTAAATCAGATTTATACTTCATGGCATTTACACATTTTTGAATTGATTATTTGTATTATATAGTCTTACATAAAAAGTATTACAAATATTTAAAATATATAATATAGATTATAAAATTGTGTTATACATATAATATTTAATAGAATATAAATATTGTTTAAGATTTCAAATGTATTACTTATGTTTTAGTTCCCGTTCGGATACATTTTTCAGGGAGCCACAATATAAAATGTGAGTTGTATAGTTAGTTCATTTATTTTCCTGGGACCCCAAACATAAAAGAGTACAGTCTGTCTCTGTAGAACAGAAGGGTTAAAAGAAACCCTGGTGATGGCTTTAACCGTTTAAAGTAATGCGGTTTGTCGAGGCTGCTACCACACCCGTTCTCTCTGAACACGGTCCCTGGTGTTTGAACAGGATTGGCTGAGGTCCATCTGGCTGCGAGTTCCGCTCTCTCAGCGCTGTTCACGATGACGGGTCCAAGGCTGGTCTCTTTTGAAGCGAGCTGCGTGTCGGCTAGGCCGGTCGTGTTGTAGCCCGACGGCTTCAGTCCAAGCTGCGAGCCGCAGAGGTCATCTGATATGACCTGACCTCATATGTAACACTTTGGTCTAAAAGTGAGCTAATCCTTTCCTGTGGGATCAATGTAACGTCTGGCTAATGCTCACACAGCCGAAATAGAGGGAGAGAGAGAGTGAATCGAAACACGCGGTCTGCGCACTGGCTTCAGGACTCGACTCTATTGGATAAATGACTCTGTTGCTATCGCCCTGAGTGACACCCCGTTGCCCGAGAGCCAAAGTGCTGTATTTGTTGGAGCCATTATGAAATAAAAACCTAGAGAAAAAGGGTCACTATTTGGTTTGAATTGATTCCCTGAAAACTCCAGCAGTGAATATGCTTTCATTTTGATGGTATTACCACAGACAAAATGTGTTGTGTCAGTTCCACCTCTCCATTACTTTGTCCATTAGGGTGAAACTGGCTGATTTTATTTCTCACACTCTATTTTCTGTGATAAAATGGAAATTCAAAAGCTTATTAAGTTCTGAGTGACATCTATATCGGGCCGCGAACGGGAAAGTAAGTCGACTATATCTAGTTTCAGTTCATTTTTGCTCAATTTCCCTCTCGTGATCAAATATTTCACTTTTCAGGAGGGTCCTAATGGGAGTGTCAGGTTCTAGTGGGCTCTCCTTCCTCTTTCCCTCCCATTACCAGCCATATGGCTGTTTCAAATTTCTACCTGTCAACAGCCAAAGAGCAGGTCTCAATTTTAACTGATTTCTTTCCCGCCGCAAGAACTTTAGCACTGAGTGAAAGCACTTCCAGCACAAAATGGGATGTTTAAATGCCCATATCAATTTATTCTGGAAAGCTAGAATTTATGCTAAGACAGACTGTCTGCCTGATTCAGTTCCTGTCTTGTGTGTGTAATTTATACATGTACAGTATACCAAGTTTTCTCTTTCCTTAAAGAGCAGTTTACCCATAAATTAGAAATGTGTTATTATTTCCTATGTACTGTCATGTTTTCTCCAAACCAGTATAATGTTCCTTTGTCTGTGGAACACAAATTTTTGTTAAATAGTTACATGGAAAATGCAAATGGATCCACTACTTCCAAAGAAGAAACAAAATAATGTGTTCGGTGCAAAATTATTCTCATTCTTTTTATTCTTTATCCATCAATACTTTTTGTCCATTTACTGTTGGAGTACAGACATTGACTAAAAGTCCACCTACAAATGAAAAATCGGTCTTCATTTACTCACTCTCATGTTGTTTTAAAAAGAACACTGGGCCCCATTGACTTTAAATTCATGGGCATAAAACACTTTTAAAATATCTCTTTTGTGTTCCACGTTTAAAGGAATATAGATCATCCAAAAATGAAAATTTGCTCTCAGGTCACCAAATGTAAGTTTAGCATTGTTCACTTGAATGGGTGCCGCCAGAATGAGAGTTCAAACTCATCTACATCTCGGATGGCTTGAGAGCGAGTAGATTTTTACTTGCTCAGAGGTGTTCCTTCAATAAAACAAGCTCAGGTGATGCTTCACCGTCCCACAAAACTACTGTATGCTCCCTCCTGCTACTAAAGCTATTTTCCAGAGGTTGGGAGTCTGTATTATTTTGGGTTTTGTATTTAATCTTGTTGGGAGGGTCTGGATTTTTTTATGGAGTGAGGCATATAGCAGGCAAAATGAAAGGGTATATTTATTTAAACTTCAAACATCTGCCTAATATAATCTGTATGGCAGGTCATGCCAGTTTTAGCCCCTGCACACAGAGGCATGTTGAGACTTTGGCTCTTTTAACAGGTTTTGTATTCACTGAAGTGATCGTTCAAATCATAAATCGGTGTTAGAAAAAGACTTCTTACATATTTTAGTGTTCAGTCGACCGGGCTGAGATATGTATATGAAATATACACTGGAAAAAGGGTCTTGGGGTGGGCCTCTCTACCTTCTGACCATCATGTTGCCTTACTTTTCAAATCCATTATTATAGAACAGATCTAAAAGAAACCAATAAACGCTGTATCAATATGAAAAGCTGCATTTGGAATCTCTCTTGAATGATTTACTGCGCTTGCTTTTCATTTTTCACTAAAGATGTTGAATGTTTTCTTTATGCCTTGATCAACTGCAGTTTGTTTGTGCAAAGAGTAATAACTGTTGTGTTAATGTTGTTTTTTCTTCTTTTTTTTCTTCATTTGTATGATTTATTTACTTATGAAAGGCCAAATGTTTGTGTGCACACTGACATTTAACTGAACCCGCTTTTCCTTCAATGCCAAAGTTTTTTTTCCCTTTTTTTTTTGCACCATCATATGAAGATAATTGTACTTGGGCCAAGAGCGTATTGGACCATTAAACCACTGCCTCTCCCAGTAAAGCAATTCTCTTTTGTGTAAATGCATTGGAATTACTTTCAGGGGGCGTTGCAGAAGGAATATGTGAAAGGCTACTTATTCTCCTAATGATTCTTTGTCCTTTTAAAAGTCATCAGGCACATTTATAAGTGGATATGTACAAGGGAAGAGTTGCCCCTGGAGACTGAGGTCATATCTACCTCCTTATCCAAGGCCAGGAAGTAAGTTTGCGTGAATGGACCTCTGCCAGCAGAGGTTGGTCATATTGGTAATGTAGGCTGTCCATCTGTATCCTGGCACATGGGCCGTAATGACTGAGGTGAGAAGAAGAGAGCGTCAGGCTAACACAATAGAGATGGAGAGCCGTGTGCAGTGTTGTGTAAGTGTATTTTGATGGAAATGTTTCATAATGCAGTCTGGCAAAATAATTTTCATGGGAGTGTCCCACAGAATCATAATCCTGCTTTGGTCATTTTCAAAAGCGCTTTATTATGGTATGTCTTCTGTGGCTTTTGCAAATGTTGCCTCAGAAAATGACTAAGAGTCGAAAAATGCATGTATATAAAACCAACATAAGAGATTTACATTTTCTTTAAAAAGGTTGAAATACATTTTTCTTAAAAAAATTCAATATTTAAGAAATGTAAAAATCTAAATAACATGAAATCAGTATTGAAATAGATTATTTTAACCTTTTAAATCTAAATCTGGAGTCTAAATTGATTGCAGTCTCACATAAGTGGCTTGAAGTTTATTTTTTCACATTTTCTATCCATCCCTGGTTCCAATTATGAATTTATTTATTTTTTTCTTTGAGTTCATGACATCTTTCACACAGAACTTTTTGTGTGCTCAACACTTCAAAAATCTTCAAAATCACTCCGGCTATCCTGAAACTTTCATAATTAAACATAACTAAAACAGAGTGACATGTAAGTAAGAGCAGCAGCAATTTTTTATATTTAAAAATTATTATTATTATATTTATACAAAATGATAGCATCTAAAATGAACTTTTTGCTCATTTTTAGATGCAAACCATTACGCTTCATGTTTAAAAAAGCATAAATCCTGTAAATACTTTATTTGATGCTGTTTGGAAATATCAGAGGAATAAAGAGCAGAAAAAGAATCAGAAGACATAAAATACTTTTCAAGGACTGATAGAGACACACGTGGAGTTCATTAAATTTTGCTGACATTTTAGCGGCTAAATGGCAGATAGTTACTGTCTCTGGGGGCTGCAGGCTTTTTCATATCCTTCCCCCAATGTCACTCCCCCAGTTCACCGTAACAGAAGGAAAAAAGAAAGAGAGAGAGAGAAAGAAAGAAAGAAAAAGGATTGTGAAGATAAGAGTGTTCATTGGGATTTTTTTTCCAGCTGTGGTTTGAACGGCTGTGTGTGTTGTTTTTGTGGTTTGAGCAACATCGGTCACAACAGGCGGCAGTGAAAATTGTAGGTGAATAGGTCTATTTGAGTTGAAAATTCAAGGAGAAAGGAATCCATCTGGATGATGAATAATTTAGATGGCTCAAGTTGGTTCCTGTTGCTGTTGTGTTTGTGCTCTCTCTCTCTCTCTCTCTCCTCCTCTGCAGACACAGGCCCCCCCTCAGCCGACACGACTCTGGAGACTTGTTCTTGATGCTCTGAGGTTACACATGCCACTGTACGTGTGGGATCGAGCCACTAAAACAACACAAGGAATTTCATACACAAAATCGGCCACATGGAATTTTTTTCACTCAGTAGTGTCAGCCTTAATTCTTAACATTTTGATTTGCCTTGAACCCTGCTGTCTTACTCAATATGTATGAGATCAATGTAAAGTTTTTTTTTCCTACTGTAAAGCGACAACGGGAACCATAAATGTGGGCTCCAAAACTCTGAGACCACATTGAAAATTTCAGATTCAGACGTTGAAATAACGAGAAATTTAAATTAATTTAAATTTAAATAAAATTACAATTTAATATAAAAAAAATTTATATTATAAAATATAAAAGAGAAGACTTTGTTAATACATACTTATTATATTTATATGATATTAATTTAGAGAAATGCAAAAAATATTATCATTTCGACTAGTGGTTCAAACGTTTTAGACCCACCTGTATATGACGGATATGTTTTCATACCATATGTTAACATCCATTAGTGATCATTTTGGCAGAGAGAGAGAGAAAACATATTTATGCTTTTATTCTAAATAATAATACTTCATCATTATTATAACATTACTATGTAAAATGTAAACATTTGTAATCAATGTAATAATAAGAGACAAAAGTAATTTAATGTAATAAATGTAATCATTTACTTAAATAATAATTAGTTATTAAATAATACCTGCCATTACTAACACTGCAATTTAAAGTGTAAAAGAGATAAAGGAATGTAATAAATGTATTAATTTATGCTAATATATATATATATATATATATATATATATATATATATATATATATAATTATAGAAAAAATATTATTATACATATATAATTATTCTAAATAATAATAATTTTCATAACTGACCTGCTATGTACTTTATAACTGCATACTTATTATATTTATTTATGATCTACATATTTATGATTCTGTACTGTTGAATACAAAATTGATATCAAAATTAGACAAATGCCAAAAAAAAAAAAAAAGCATTTTGACTAGTGGTCACAGACGTTGTAGACCCGGCTGTATATGACGGATATGTTTGCATACCGTATGTTAACATTCATTAGTGATCATTTAGGCGAGAGGGGAAAAAACCCCAAACATTTTTATGCTTTTCCAGGAGTGACAGAAGTAAAGAAGTTCATCAACCTGAAAAAGATCAAAATGCTAATTAGAAAACAGACGCATGTTTCTGCTGCAGCGCTGGCGTGTAAAGGAGCTTACGGCATTTCTCTTTTAAGAGGAGCTGAATGAGATGGGGGTGTTGGGAGGGTTGATGTGACAGGCCCGTGGAATCCCAACCTCTCTCTCCTGGCGCCTCGCACTAATCAACCCCTGTAATTTATGCAAAAAATATGATTTATATTTAATTTCACTACACTTGCATTGTTAATTTGAGATGTAATTAACGCGTCGCCACGGCAACTAATTTCTCAATGCCGTAAATTATCGCCGCCTTTTCATCAAAATTCAGTTACTTTGGCTCCTGTGTGCAATGTACTGATGCAATTAGGTTACCAGGGCAACCCAAAAGTGTTCATTTTCTTTTGTATAATTGCAATGAGGCAGAAGTTTTTATAACCGAGAGTCATGTTGAGGTTTTTAGCGAACAAAGAGCACATACACATTATAGCACCTCTACAAAAGGGACGTGGTACAACAAATATGCCCTCTGCCATTTCTCTCCCCGCTCTTTCTCTCTGTCGCTCGCTCACACGCAGCGTATAATCCAATGCGTTGACTTTACATCTATATCTGATTAAGTTTTCCCCTTTGGGCTGTGTCTCTTTTTCTCCAAGTGAGGCAATCTGTTTGTCAGATGTGCATGGATCTCGCCTGGCCTGCATGTATATCAGGCGCATATCTCTAGCACATCTCCTCCACCCTTCATCCTTTTGTTCCTGGCTGGAATATTTTAATGAAGTGGATCTAATTTGCTCTCAAGACTGAGGCCACCAGCACGCCTCACACGGAGCATGCCCGGTGGTGAGGAGTAAATGGGCATGAGGCTCGTGCCAGTCTGGCCTGTCTCCTATGCCCACTCATGCCTGCAGCCTCTAACCCCCCTCCCTCGACGCTCCATAGAGACAAAATACCAGGTCATTGGCTTCTAAGCTCTGGTTTACTGAAAAGGTAATTCAGTTTTTAAGCAGGCATTTTGAGTCTTTTTAGCAGGAATTTTGAGTCTTTTTTTAGTGTCAAGCAGATATCACAGAGCAAAAAGTATTTTTTGTCAGCGTCACAGTTTTTGTCTTTTTTTCTACTAAGATCTTCCCTAAACAAGATGCATTTACTTTACAAATGTGCACAAGGTAAGAGTTTTAAGAGAATATATTTTGAATTAATTACATTTTTCCAAAATATATTCCTGCTTATGTTTAAATATATAAGCAACAATTGTGAGTATTTTTATCATCAAGTATTATACAAGAAATATTTATTTTGTCTACTACAGTCATCCTTTAAAACAAGATTAATTTAAGAGTTTTTAGACAATATGTCTTGATTTAGTTTTTTCTTACGCCACTAACAAGTACCTATTTATAAGTAAATAATCTCTGGTATAAACAAGAAAAATATGCAACATTGCTTAACAAAAATACATATTCAAAGATAAATTTGCTTATTTGTAAGCAGCCATTTGTAGTATTTTAGCATATATTGTTATATCACACTGCAAAAAAACAAAAAAAAAACAATATTTGTCCTTTTTGTTCTAAAATCATCCTTAGAACAAGATGAATTTAATTGACGTATAAATAATTTTTTCCTTACTCTAATTTTTATATAGTAGGTTATACAAAATTACTACTTAGCAAAAATTCATTTTCAAAGATTATTTAATTCAATAAATAATAATAATTATTATTATTAGAAATTTCAAAGTCAAATTAAGTCATATGTTTAAAATACTAACATTTCACCTTAAATAAGGTACAAAGATATACCTTTTTGAAAGGGTACTGCTCAAGTGACAACTTTTGTAATTTTTTTTTTTCTGGGAGTATATTATTATTATAATATTTCTTTTAAACAATGATTTTTGGCAGTGTATCCACATGTTCAGACACAGCTGTAGTTTGTCTCCGAAGCCGTGCTGGCCAAGAACCAACAGCCAGACCAGCTCTACTTTTCTTAACCTCATAATTAGCTTTGGTTTTCCTTTCTTTCCTCCACATTCTCAACGAGCTCTGTCAGCATTGTTTATCCAGCTAAACCAAAGTTAACATTGTTTTAGTAAAGAATAAATACTGTATTGGTATTAGCATATTTTCCCATTAAACCTGTGTGTACACATTCTCTGGCTGGGTTTTAACCTGATCACAAGAACATATTCTCTTTACACGATCTTTATTTTCCTTTCGCTGAATCTCCCGAAGCATTGAACGCAGCTGTCAAGAGTAACCCGGGCATGTACTTAACACCCTTGATATTTCTGTTCTGTTTGATTCCGTGTGATTTTACCAAGGGATTGACTTGCCATATCCATGTCTCAAAGTGAGCGGGGATTGGGAAGGGGGGGGGGTTAAAGACATCTTCCCCTGCTCCATTGTTCCTGCTGACAGCAAACAAGCGATTACCATCATTCACAGAGACAGTGCATTGCGAAAGGAAAGAGGCGATGGCCTCCCAGGACCCCCCTCGAAAAACGCGGCCCCTTTAAAAGCATGTTCCTCACCACACCGGTGACACGTTAGATTTCCAACGTGACCGATCTCTTGCCATATCTTTACTACTGAAGCCCAGTACTGAGAGACGAGCGAGCCGAGGAGATCTGTTCTTGTTTGAATGAAGTGGCTACAGCATAATTACTACTGCTACATTTTGCTCTTTGATCAAATGCTGTTGTTCTTTATGCCTGACATTCTCTCCATATGTGTCAAAACATGCAAAAGCCTCTTGCTGCATATTACTCATGAGATTTAGCACTTTTGGTTGGATTGTTTCAAAGGACTCTCGATTCAGTTTCATGTTAGAAACTGGTCACTGTTTTTGAGTAAAGGCAAGGTCACCTGAATATTCAAGAGACTTCCTTTATGAGTTGATCAAATGATTTGTGTTTATCAGAAAACGATAATTCGGTTAGTACTTGTTTATTCTATTGTTCCAAACCTTTTTGACTTTATTTTGTGTTAAACACCAAAGGAGAAGTTTTGTAGATTGTCCTAGCTGCTCTTTTCCATATAATAAAAGTGAATGGAGACTGGAGCGATCAAGAAAGTGGTCCATATGAATTGTTTGCTACTTTCTGAAGCCATTTGGACTGAAAACAGACAGAAATTGAATTTATTCTTTAAAAATCTTGCCTTAAAACTTGTCTTTGTATAGAAAAGTGTAGCTTTGACAGTTTGCTTTTGCGTTCAGCAGAAGAATGAATGTCAGATGGGCTTTAAAAGACATGAAAAGTGTGAGTAAATGATGACAGAATATTCATTTTCGTCTGAACCATTCCTTTGAGAAATAACGTGCGTTTGAAGAACGCTAGTTTTTGTGAAATATGTAATGGAAACACACCTATGAAAACTGGATTATACTTGTTTACTTACTGGAGTCTGAAGCAGTATTTGCTTTTGTCACATTTATTCCCATTTTACCAGCGCAAGGGGCCCAGGAAGACGAGTTACCAAGGAACACAAAATTTTAATTAGTGTATTTTAATCATTCAGGCTTTTCAAGCTAATCCACAGACCCCAGAGAATTCCCAAGATGCAGCTCTGTGCTGCTTTACCATTTATTGTTGAGTCTATTATAATTACTGTTAGCAGGTGGGGGCTGGGAGGCCTTTATTATGTTTTTCCATCTTTATTATAATTACTTAAAAAAAAATTAAAGGATGCTGTTTCATTAAGTTTAGAGAGGATGCCATTTCAACCCTTCTTTTTCTGCCTTCATCTCATTGCTCTTCCTGCCTCTGCGTTCGCTGTAATTCTCCCATATTTATACATTGCACAGCTTTATACAAAACGCATATAAACACAATAAAAAAGCAAAAGCAGAAGGAAGAAAGATGCGCTTAATGAAATGCTTTTCTAGGGGTGCTTTGTAAAATCCATCTAATGCTCTGAAAACTCGACATGCGTGCATCCTCTAAAATCCAATTGTTTCAGCTCGTAATTGGAGCTCGATCAGAATACGCAGGCAGACGCTAGAATATATTTTCTTCATTTTCGCACTCAGCAGTGAATAAAGATAAGAAGTCACGAGTGAGTTTTTAAGCCCCGAGCTTTGGGTGTTCTACAGGGATTTTTGGATCTTCTTGAATAGTGTTTTATGCGACTGTCTTTGCGGTTATCGGCTGAGTTGTTTGATGAAAGTCTTCTCACAGCTAAGAAGTAAAATTCAGAGGGAGTTTTTTCTTGGGCCGCTCTGTTGAAGTGCTGTCCTCACTGGAAGTGTTTCATGGCAGATGATGTGAACAAACAGCTCTCGTGTGTGAAGTGTCCCTCTTTACTCTCTTCCTTCTCTCTGCTCCATCCTCTTCCCTCGGTTCCATTACACAGACTCAATCCTAAACTGCACGTGTAAACAGAAATATATAACTCCACATGCCAAACATTTACCATTGTATTTATTCATTATAATATGCTTGTTGTACTTTTTCAACTACAGTTCCAGTGTTCACAAGGACACGCCAGAATGGTGTACTGTAAGTAGAAAGTTTAGGATGATATTCAGTGGGGATGGAATTCATCAGTCAATTCAATTCGTATGCAAATATCACTATAATTGTTTTCATTTAGATTTCAGAAGGCAAACATTCTATCAATGTAAGTCAATAGGAGATTTTTTTTAAATTTGAAGTGATGAAGTGATGGACATTCTGTCATCATCAAAAACATCTATTTGAAATAGAAAGTCTTAACTCTCACTTTTTGATCAACGTAATGCACTTTTGCGGAATAAAATGAATATCTTTTGAAATATAGTGCACAGTTATTCTTTCTTTCTTTCTTTCTTTCTTTTTTAAACATTGCTTTTATGGTTTTGCATTGTGCTTTTTGCAACTTGAGGATGAGTAAAATGTATTTATTTCTGTGTTTATTTATTTATTTAGTGAACTTAAAATTCATGTTAAATGTTAAACATACAAATTATGGTTGCGTTAACCATATGAATGATTCATTGAAGACTAATTCATGGAAGTGAATCACAAGTAAGCGATTGTGGTCTGTCATTGAATCCGAACAGTGAAATGTGATTGGTTGGAAGTTTCTGTTTCAGATGACTAATGTAGATCCACTGCCTCATGTTTTGAATTCTTGCATGTCCAATGTGTATTTAGCACCAAATCATGGGGCTATTCTTGGGCCCCTCTGAAAGCCAGCAGAAAGCGCTAGCAGCGGCCCGCTGCTGAGACTGGCCGTTTTTTTGTATTTTCATGGAAAATTCCACATCTCCCTACGAGCTGCGTTTCATAAGCAGAAATACGTTTCAGGGCAGATCCTCAGAAAAATTAATTAATGGACCTTTGCGGTGAGCGAAAGGCCAGCACAAGGCAATTATAGTGTCTTTGTGAAGTGTCAGGATTTTGGAATTATAAAATCACACTGGATTGGCAGCAGTAATTATGCTGGAAAGAAGAGCTCACCTTTACTGATATTTAACAATTTACAGCTTAATTTGTAGACCTCAGCTTTCCTTCCTACCCTAAAGCCTGTAATGATTTTGCAGGGGTTTAGCATGCCTCAATCAATTCTGTCTTTGGATCATTTGTGTTCAAACTATGAATCTAATGGCATACTTGCTGTTGCAGCCATTTACACACTAGCATCCAATCTGTCTCTCAAGTGAGTGATTCATTACAAGACTTGCCTCTCTCTTTAAATTAATACGACTACATTAATAGTCGACGAGAGAGTCCACAGAAAATCTGCCAAAAACCACAATAAAGCTTATTTTTTAACAGAAAAACCATGGAAATGAGGGTCTTCCGTACTGAAAAAAGCCACCTGTCTTATGTGGTCTGTCTGAGCCCAGTAATGGACAGATGATTTAGACAGAGCCTGTTTTGGGTGGGGATGTTCAGACAACAGTCTGTTTGTGTTTGATGTGAGCTTCATTACATGAACTGTGCGGTGGGCTTATCTCCTGTTTTCATAGATTACGACCAAAGGAGGTTTTACAGACTTTAGTCTTCACAGAAAATCTTGTTAACTACAGCAGTCGTTACTCCAAAGTTGAACTGGTGAAAGAGGAGTTAAATGCGTACCAAACTGCAGTGCTATTGTAGTTCTGTGTGACAACACTTTTTATTTTATTTGATTTTTTAAGATGTCATAGATTCATTCATTAATTTAGTTAGTTTGTATTCTGGCTCAGAATGTGTTATTGTAACCTTACTTTTTTTTTTTTTTTACCGTACAATAGAGCTGTGCATTTTTTGTTTGTTTGTTTATCTCAGAATCTGTTATTTGTCAAATCTTCTCGTTTTTACAGTCCTATACTGAATTTATTTATTAAGTTGGTTAGTGAGTATTCTGGCTCAGAATCTGTCAGTTGTTAAATCTTGTAATTTATTCAGTCTATGGAGCTGTGCAGTTATATATTTGTTTTGTTTTTGTTTGTTGATAATGTGGTTTGTTTATTTTGGAAATTTAAATTTTAAATTCTGTCTCAAAATCTATAATTTAAGTTGTCAAAGACCTACAGTATGTATTTATTTATTTGTTTGTTTGCTTAAATATTTAATTGGCTTTGTTGGCAATCAAGGTAGATCAACAATATGCGCATGACCTTTATACAAGGTCAGTTACAGAGGCACAGTTGTTTCTGACCTCCAAGTGTTTTCTATTGATTCATTGATCCTCCACTTCCAAAAAGAAACCCTGATGTACCTGAAGTAACCTTAAATTAGACTTCACACACTCTCAGAAATAAAGGTACAAAAGCTGTCACTGGGGCGGTACCTTTTCAAAAGGTACACTTTTGTACCTATTAGGTTCAAATACGTACACTTTAAGTACTAATATGTACCTTTAAGGTACCAAAATGGACCCTTTAGGTACAAACATGTACCTTTTGAAAAGGTATCGCCCCAGTGACAGCTTTTGTACCTTTATTTCTGAGAGTGCAGGATTACAGACTGATTATCAGGAGAAAAAGAGCTGTTTCACTATACTGTGTCATAGAATCATCCCACTCAGGGAAAAAAAAGTGTCTTTGTAAGGAAAACACAAGTCTATTTTTCATGTCTTGGTTATTGTGTTGAACATTAAGTGCTTACCATAATGTACAGTTCCATAAGTAAGGAATATGGTATAACAATTAGTACATTAGTGCCAAGTCTCATACACTACAGTGTGATTTGTGATGTTGATGTTTTTCTGTGGCACCTCAGGGAAGTGCAGAAAAACATGCAATTAGCATCGGTCTCAGCACAGGAGGGGCTGTGCTACATGGAAATGCAGAGAGTGGCATATCTTGAACAGGGACTGAAATCTGTCATAGGAAGATGTTTGTCAGCATAGGAGTCTCTCTGGAGACCTCAGACCCAGGTGTGACACCTAACAGGGACATTTCAATGTGAACAATTCCATCACCATGCTATTAACATTATTGCTTAAGCCTGCAAAGGATGCTAAAAATTAGCATTTAAAGTCAAAATGATATTAGAATTTGATGTTTGGTTTCTAAACACATGTTCCTTCTCTCATTGTTAATTGCAAAAAAAACGTTTTTGAAAATGTATTTACTTGGATCAAACAGTACATTGCTAAAAATATACGTGAGCATTTTCTAGAGTTTTCCTGCTGACTGTAAACCAACGAGGCCGGGAAAAATCCCCCGTGAATGACCTGTTTTTACATCAACACTGACCTCGGCTCAGTTACGCTCTGAACTCTGTTTGAAAGGTTAATGTAGAAATCTGGAGTGAATTAACTTAAAATTACTTACAATGATCTTAAAATCCTGTGCTGGTTTTGTTGTGGCTGTAAATTAATTTCAACAGGGAGCTTTGGAGTCCTTAAAGAGACAGGGCCAAAAAAATAACAGAAAACCCAAGAAGAAAATGAATGAGTAGAAGAGTGGGCCGCTTAATGCTTCTGGCTAAGCCAGTCCATGTCTTAAATGAAGAGAAAAAGAAATTAGGCTTAACTGAAAACATATGGTATTGCGCTGGGGAAGAGGTCTGCTTAAGAGGATCGTGGCAGGGTAATAAAGAGAGACAGGAAAAGGGCACGTGTGGCGGTTTGGGTGCAGGATGGGATTTTTTTTTTCTTTCTTTCGGGGCAGTGATACAGGCTGAGCTCCTTTAAAGGGCCAGCAGTGCAAAGTGAACCGTCTTAATCACGGTGCTCATCATTGAACATTCAACCACACACATGCGACTGGGCCTTAAAGTGGCATAAGCCTCAAAACCCACACAATGCCATATTTCCTATTAAAATTTTATGGCTCTAATTATTACCATTAAACTAGGCACCCTTGTTGCACCCTATGTAATTTTGTAATTATAATTAGGATTTCTTGATCTTGTCTTGTTCCTTGTTCTCCCTGATATGACTGCTGAATTGAAATGCGTGTCTAAGTTTAATAATGACGCCCCTCTGGATAAAGATTCATACGGCACCAATTATTCTCTTTTTCTCAACAGATACATTTTATGTCGCTTCTCCGTGATGTTGTCAGCCTTTCTTTGCTGAGTGTAGAATTTATTCATCTTAATTTTTCATGATGCTTAGACTAATTGAAAACAGTAACCCCCTTTTTGCATTTATATTTATATTATCCAGCCTTTTGGTTTAAAATGCTTTCAAGACCAATACTGTTATGTTTATTAATTAATATGTATTTTTAATTATATATTAATTATGTATGGCTTATATATTAGCAAATAAAATGACTTTTGTTAATAATAACAAATGAATATGAAAATAATTACAATTTCAATTAAACATTAACATTTAAAATGATTAATTATTTTATATTTAATATTTAATAGTAATTTTATTTGCTAATACAGGCATTTTATTTGTTGGTCATTGTTGGTTTGAGCTCTATTAAGTGCATTTATATTTACACAAACAAGGGCAGAATTATATGGTAATGTAAAACATCATGAATTGTTTTTGAAGCACATTTTGCGCTTGATTTGTAAGGATAATTTTGCTGCACCTTGTGATCTTGTAGAAACTGTTATGATACAACTTGTTTGAGTTTCTTTTAGGCATGCTACACTTTTAGTTGGAGTGTGTCATTTCTATGGCACAAGTAGCAAAATTGCAAAAAAAAAAAACTGACTGTTTTCAGACAGGTTTCCTGAACACTCTTCCCTGTCTGCAGTTAGTTGAGCCGGCATAGTGTGTCAAGCTTTTGAGGTCAGTACAGATCATCGGCTCTTGGTTAATCATTCTAAGCTGAATTAGTTAATAGTCCCGCTTTATCAGACAGTCCAAACCTGGAAAACTGAACATTTAATGGAAGCCGCTCTCCTTACAGTCTTTAATATATTCATTGATGCAGTCGTAGAGACTGTAGTGTCACCTCCTTTTTAGTGTGAATCTCCTCTGCATTAAATGTGAGCCCTTATAAGACCCAGAGGGGCTCAGCAGTCTATTTTTCAATGATGTTGTCAGACATGTTGCTGGTTCCCCAGGAGAGAGGCAGAGTAATCAGCCTTTTCATCTCCAGAGGAGAAGAGCCAGGTTCAGTGTGACGCTGTCACTTCCACCGGCCCAGCCAAGACTCACTTGTGTCTCCTTAGGAAAACCGCTGGCTCTAGAAACTAACATTTAAACAACACCAAGTCTTGGTGTGATGTTTGTTTTCTGGGATGCTCCATTTTGACATGTGGAACGATTTAAAAGCAACGTATTGCAGATCTGCAGCACATTAAGGGATTTGTTTGTTTTTGAATTCTGAATCATGAGGGTTTTAGACTGAATACTCCACATTTTCTGTTGATGAATGAGTATAGCTTCATAGTGAAAAAAACACAATAGGAGATTAAAAACTACATTTTTTTTTTCAGTTTTCAGTTTAGACAGTGCTTTGCAGGCTTTTAAGGGAAAACACCTGAAACGTATCACATTTGTTTCTTTTTATTGTTATTAGAAGCAGTTTGGAAGTAAATTGCATAACGGGAACATGGCACCTGGGTTTATAAATGCAAGTGGCTTCAGGCTTAATACCTAGCCAAATGCCAGTTTAGCTGAAGATCAAAACCAAGACTTGTTTTATTAAAGAGCAAATTGCTTTTATGGCTTTAATTCACTTTTTCTTTTCAAAAGGTAGATTCACAATCCCTTTTCTTTGTGTAGGTGTTGAAACAATTGTTCTGTTCGGCGCACCTCCCTAAAATAGCAGACGTACCGGGCTTGTAAGAAAATTAGCGAATTTAATTTCCTTGAGTAATGGAAATGTCATGCACCATTTAATAAAAGTCCATGAAAAAAGGCAACATTCTATGCAGCGCAGATAGCTGAGCCCCATGGATTTGAAAGTTACACTATTGCTTCGTTTGATGTTTTCTCACAGTTTTGTTCTTTTTTCTCGATTTGATTTCAAATTAATCTGAACAGCTTCGATGTAAATATGAAAATGAAAGTTGTTTGGTGTCCCCCCGAAACTCACAGCGCAGCAACTTGAGCCCGCAGATAACTGCCTCCTTTTAAAGCGTGAATTATTTTACCTTTATGAGTTTGTCTCATCTTCAAGGTCAGAAATGTAATTTTTGCTCTTTCAAAGGGTTATAACCTTAAAAGGGAGCCTACATCCTAGGTGATTAATGAGAGACTCCTGCATTTGATGTTTCAACGCTGACATTTTAAACTTTAAATATTTTATATGCACACCTTGGAAAAAAAATGAAGATACGCATTCATGTGGAATAAACGGTATTGCGGAGAAGAAAGGCCTGGCCGGGTATCATTTTAATAGAACAGTTAGAGTGCAATGGTTTTTCTTGGTGATTTTTATTTGAGGTTTTTATGTGTGCGCAAGCTGATTTAAAGGCACACTAAATCATCGGGGATGGGGAGTAGTGGATTATGCATTTAATCAAGTAGCAGGCCTTGGAAAAGTGGCTGGCCGAGCCACCAGGGCATCAGCTTTAGGCCCCAGAATGCGTTGCCTGCCCTTTGAGTCTGGTTTTAAAAAAAAAAAAAAATCCAAAGCTATTTTCACCTCCGTCTGAGGTGAAATAAACTCTGGCCGAGACATGAGAGCGGGAGGGAGAGTATCCTCCAATGCACCGGATTACTTGTGCTTCAAATTTACTGTTGGATTTTCCGCTTTTTCATGATGCGCGCCAGTCTATTAGTTAGCAAAGAATGGAATTGGGCCGATCTACTTGTTATTAAAATTTCTCGCTCTACCGCATTTGTTTTGAAAAAAGCTTTTAGGGGTCTGGAAGGATGCGCAGACCTGTGCCCATCATTGCATCTAATACGCTTTTTATATGTGGCATAATAAAAGCCCGGAGAATGAAAACCTGCTACCTGGTATAAGAATACTGCAGTTAGCCATAAAAGCCATAGCAATCTGCCTTTCACACAACTGCTGCCTCAATCTCACATAGGCAGTCCCGACCATCATTCAAATGTCCCAATGAAGACCATTTCACGGGACTGTATCGCAGGGTCAGAGCCAGATTTGCAGCTCTGTGACATGTCCAAAAGTCGGCCCGGTTGACGGGTAAGACCACAGTGATTTCCTGTTCATAAAACATTCCCATTATTGCTGGTCCATTGAAAATTAATATGTGCTTAATGCTTGATGACTTGCATTTTCCTGCAGGACAACAAAGCTTTTAGCTCACTGGTTAATTTATACATGACAGTGCTTAGCCTGACACTGCTGTAAAAATGCATGAGGCCTTCATTACAACCAGTCTGTGGCCGCAAATTAGCGGGAAGTGAGATAGAAGCTACGGAAAGTTCTGGAATGTTCCACGGTGATGTATTGTGCTTCTAAGCATTTCTGTTTTTTTAGATTGATTAGATATGGAAACCTGTTTCAGCTTCACAATACAACATAAAAGGAAGTTTGAAAATTGTGACATATCTATGAGATATAAAGTTGCCTTTGCTAAATAGAAATTTGCAATTGTGAGATATAAAGTCAAGTTTGGAGATAAAGTTGGTAAGATTTTTAAAATGTTTTTGAAAGAAGTCTCTTAAGCTCAGAAATGCTTAGAAGCACAATACATCACCGTGGAACATTCCAGAACTTTCCGTAGCTTCTATCTCACTTCTATCTCACCAAGGCTGCATTCATTCAAAAACACAGTAAAAATAGTAATATTGTGAAATATTGTTAACATTTTCGGGCCCTGAAGAAGTTGAAAACAACCTTGAGAAAATAGAAAACAACTGTTTTCTAATTCCTGATTTGGTGTTCAGCAAACATTCCCTACTATTATCAATGTTGAAACAGAGTGATGTATGGAAAGTTTAAAAGAACAGCATTTACTTTAAATAGACTTTTTGTAACATTATATAAATGTCTTTCTCTGTTATCTCTGAATATTTAGTTATATCATTCGTAACATTCACTTTTCTGTATACGTACCTTACTCTATATAGAGCACTTAGAAAGGCAGAGATACATTTAATAGGATTTGCAAACAAACATTGTATATCAGGGTTGGGTTTGTCTTCTCCTATTTGCTCCTGGGGGGGATTAAAGCCGTCAATCACATTGACTGACGGCTCTCAAATCACATGTTTGCAGCAAAGTGACTGATTTTTGTCAGCCCTTGTCAGGGAGAGAATGGCGTTATCAGAAGCACCTTGTTTGGAGATGCGCAAAACTGCTAAACCCGCAATTCATGAGAGATCTGTTTACAATCTGCTCTGGCCGCTAACTGCTAACCAGTGTGCAGCGAAGCATTATGGGCCGCTTGAAGGAGAGGAGCGAGTGATTACATCCTCAAATAGCTGCCTTGTGTGTTCCAACCTCTTTAGAGGAGAAAGAACATAGTGAGCTGAAAGATATTATCTTTATAGCGCACACACACCATCATGCAAAAGCCGCTTTAGCAAGAAGCCTTGTTTTTGGGTTAATCTTGCTGTATTTAGTTAACATCACTGAGGTATTCATTCATAAGAAAATGTTTTTTCTTTTCTGATTCATATACTCAGTCTTGTGCCATTAAGTCATTTGTCAATGGCAGTTCGATGTCTTAAGCTTGACAGCTTTGCCGCTGCTGCTCCATTGATAAAGTGTCTTTTTCAAGACCATTATTTCCAATCTTCCAATTACATGCTAGTTAGTTTTATAGACTGTGGCTGGCTTAAAAAACAAGGCTAAAACAGCTGCAAATTGATCATTCTGAACTAATTTGTTACTTTTTCCTCTCAACGTAGAATCCTTGAGGGTGTTTGCATTGAATGCTCACATATTATCAGTTGGATTACCATATTAACCCTTTCCTTGACTATTGAGGTGCATTGTTTCCTTTGCATTTTTTGTTTTGTGGAACAAGAGGGTTCTGTTGCTTTAAAAGTGGACCGGCTGTTTTATTTAGCTGGAGTTGTGGGAAGGCCACATCTTTTGTCTTAAGTCAATCACTGTGTATGGTATATTGCTTCATACATTAAAGCTATAGGAGGATGCAAACAACAGATTATATTGCACTGTCCATTAAATGTTTTTAATAGTGAAGCTGCATTAGAGATTGTGTTTTTGCAGTAATAAATACATCACTTATTGAAGCCTTTTCCCAGTAGAGGCCAAACTGCATTAGTACACTGACCATTAGGATACAGGAAACACGCATACATCTGATATATATCGTGTTTGATATAAGAAACAAGCATTTTGTGTTCTATTCAGACCGAAACAGAGAGGAGACAGGGAGAGGACTGTTTATCCGGAAGCTCTTGCCGCTCAATGCTGGCCGCTCTGATCTATACGACCCCTTTGTAAATAAATCTTCACAAAGTGCAAGCACGAATTTTATCTGAAATGTGGTATTTAGGAGATTCAGAGTGAATGATGATATGTGACAATCAGTCACAGCAATTAGTGTAACTGTTAAGAGCCCTTTTTGTTTTCTCTCACCCATACAGAATGTCACAAATAAATCCTCGCTTGCATTTGCATATTAATTGGATCGGAGACGTCAAGCATCTTTCATTAAGCAAAATGATCTGCATATTTGGAGACATAAAATAGTTTATTTCGACGTGGGAAAAGAAGTCATTGAAAATTGACCGCACATATGATGTAAACTTTGTTGATGGAGCCTGACAGCTTAACCCCTTAGGTGCCAGTGGTAACTGTGGTGATGGCCTATTGTTATTGAGACAAAGCTGTAATTGCAGTGTGCAGAATTAGGCATTGTAGGAGCCTAAATGAGACATCGCTCAGACAAGTTTCATATTGCGTGCATGTTTAAATATGACTTTTCGATGCTGTTGTTTAAACAGGGTTCAGTCGATGTTTTTAGTGTGAGGGGAGGTGAATAATAATAGATCAAGCCAATCAGACGCGGGGCATTTCAGGTTATCGCAATGTAAGTCGTTCGGTCGATTAAACAAGTTAATGCGCAAATTCAGCGCCGAAAGAAAAAACGGCATTATTTCGAGTGATTAACTTATGGTCTTCGGCTCACAATGGAACGCAAATTATCTGTTTCTTTGTATCGCAGTTTGTTAAACCCTAGCACCAATATTCTCTCCTTTTAAATGCGTCAGATGAAAAGCAAATATAATGGAGGACTAATTTGAGACGGCAAGCGAAATGGACCTGGAGGGAAAAGACTGTTGTGTGTGTCAGACATCGCAATGCTTTTGTTTTCTGCCACTGCCTTCCATTCTAAAGGGAAAATCGACACTGGTTTTGGTTCGATATGATTAAGGAAGAGAGAGGACGGTAATGGAAGGGCTGTGTATCGCGGGGTCTACATGGTTAGGGGCTAGACTTGTGAATAATTTGATTAGGTTGCAGGGGAATATATCTGAAGGATTATGTAAATAGCCTTGCCCCCATGCCGAATTCTTTTGAACTCCTCAGAAGTCGCATCTGCCGGGGTCGGCTGCCAGACAGGACGGCCGTCTTCGCGTTGGCTGATTCCTCTGTGTTTCAGCGAAGTGTTTAAAGGTCATATTGAGAACAAACAACGCTGGCCCTGATACAGCTTAAAGGGCCTCGGTCTTAAACGACTCAAATTTATCTTTTGTCGATTAAAAATGAATGATGATTACGAATGCGTAAACATTCTCCCGCTTTAATGCGTTTATTGTCCTAGAATAATTAGTCTTCGTCATCATCTTAGCGCATTTACAGCTTTCATACGCTCTTTAGTGCAATGCATGTATATTTGGAAGCATTTTCCACTCTCGTTTCACCTCTTTGATTATGAGATTTTTCCCTTGGCCTTATTTGGTGCATTTCTGGGTGGGGATGTGTTTGTATGGAGCTCTATGGCAACCAAAGTCAAGGTGACCAAGACCATGTTGAACACATTAGATTAGCAGAACACAGAAGCAGAGACAATGCAGCTTGCACAAAATGCAATTTATCTGGTGCCTGATTGTGGGCCTTTCAGAAAGCAGCCCTGCTCTCCTGCCTGCCGGTGGATTTATTGCAGAGTAAGTCGTACCGTTCCTCTCCCCGTCTGCTGTTGTGCCTGTGGCTGTGTGCTGCTTGGTTTGCTGAATGACTAGCTGGAAGAACATTTTGGCCAGTTAAGGATTAAAGAGAATATGTGTTGATGATTCCAGGACAGGAATGTCTGTGAACAGAGAAATTGAGTTCCTACTCGTCGGGAGCGCCTGGGATGTATCTTCATCCACTTTTTTTTCCTTTTTTTCCTTATTAAGAAACTTCCTTGAACTTAAATGCACATTTTTTGCTCTTGTGTTAGGCTGTTTATATTGTTGCTAGAGCAGTTACTATGCAGAGCAACTGGCCATGTTTATCTTGAGAGGTGAAAAAAATGTTGTGTCAAGACTGGTTTGTGACTTAATTTATATGTACAGTGATGCTCTTTTGAATAAGGAATGGTGTAGTTTAACAAGATAAAAAATGTTGAATACTTGTTATAAATTTCGCAGGTGTTTTAAAGCGGTGACATATAACCACACACACAGAAAGCGTTTTTATGAGAACTGTATCCTTCTTAGGATTTGATGTATTTGATTCCTGAGAGGCAGAGGCATTTGATTTGTCTGGTTTATGATGATCAGAAAACATATTTCATATGAAGGTGAATCTTACAGAAACATGTCTCTATAGTTGAATTTACTGCCATTATTATTTTGTAAATTGTTTTAATAAGAATCATTATATAGTATATATGTATACTGTATAAAAACTGTAATTACACTATTATTACATAATAATAATATGCAATATTTACATACATATTTTGTGTGTATACACAAAATATGTGTATGTAAATATTGTGTATTATTATTATGTAATAATAGTGTAATTACAGTTTTTTGTTGTAAAAGTGGACTTTCTTTTCTTCCTTTCTTTCTTTAATATTACAGAAAATTAAGCCCATTGTTACACGCACGCACACGCACAAACACACGCCACACACACACACACACACACACACACACACACGTGTGTGTGTATATATATATATATATATATATATATATATATATATATATATATATATATATATATATATAACTGTGTGTGTGATTTTTCAACAAAATTTACTTTATTTCTTTCTTCTGATTCAGAGGTAAGATGTTACTTGGAGGATTTGTGAGATTTGCTCATCTAGTTGTTTGTTACAGGCAGCAGCATCAGGCCCCACATGATCAATTTCCAAAACAGCTAAATGCCACTAATTTTGGCAGCTGGTTTGAAGTGCGGCTCCTCCCAGGCAGCACGTTAAATATCAGTGATAATTTATGCTCCCCTCTGTGCTGTGGCCGGGGCTGCACTTTGCGTTAGAGCACATGGCTGTTAAGAAGGGAAGTGTTAAAGAATGCTTCATAGAAACTGCGCTGGGGCTTGCCAATGTTAAAAGTAATCGCTTTGGCAGACGCTATATTTGAAACCTTCAAACGCGTCTAACTTTACATAAAGTAGAAAACCTGAGAACTGTTAAGCTCAGTGTTCTCTGCGTTGCCAAGTGCGCCGTCTGTCCCTGTCTTTCAGTTGGTGCGATCAGGGGTGTAAAGCACGAGTGTCCTGTACGTGAGTATGTCCCACTCACTGCCGCATGAATTCTGGGACTCTTTTACACTCTCTCTGTGTTCGGGTCTAGGTTTAGGGTCTGTCTGTACCGGCCGTGGCCTTGCACCGGCTGTGGAATGCACAGCACTAGTCATTGCTCCGTCAGGAAGAGGGGAGCATACTGAAAAGAGTTTAAAAACGCATTCTGCTTATGGATATCTCAGTTGTTGAGCTTGAGAAAAGCAATAGCAGGCTGAGGTCTCTGCTGAAGCGGTCGCAGTGGCTATGAGTGATTTAAAGGGGACAGCTGGATAACAGCATTTATATTCTATTTTTATTCTATTTTTAGCCTGCCTTTTCTATTAGGTAAGCTCTTTGTGCAGTTGCTGTATGTTGCTGTTTGGCTTATTAGTGTGTGCTGGGTGTGAAGTTCAAATAGGAGGGGGAAATATGAGCGGACTGTTTTGTTAAAAACTGGAAAAAATGGAAAAAGCAGGAAATTGCGACCAGGAGACAAGGCTGCATTTATCTGCTTCCTTTTCAAAATCTCAAGGAAAAATGGAAAGGAAAACAGAATTTTTCAATAAGGGTCAGGGAGCGTTTCTTATGATTGGAAAAGAACGGAACTAACCTTTGGAGGAAAGAAAGAACTGATAGAGAGGTTAGTAATGGGTGCTGTAGGTTTAATTTAGGCATCAGTACCCAGTGTTCTCAATACACTATAAAAATTGTTCGACTTTTAAATCTAAGTTTAATTTCTAGTTCAACCAGAGTTTTGTTTGAGCATTCCAACCATCTTTCATAGCAACCAATGGTGTGGAGTTGGTGGCGGGGCTATCTGTTTGGTAGACCAATGACAGTCAGAGAAAGGGAAATTAACTATTCTTTTTTTGTTGTTCATTTTTGTTTTTACATTTTGTCACACTACAGGCACATATTACATACGTTAATTTTAAAATGTAAATACAAACCATGTATATAGCATGACTGTTTTCGACATTGATAACAATAAGAAATGTTATGTGAGCACTAAATCATGTGACACTGAAGACTAGAGTAATGGCTGCTGAAAATTCAGCTTTGCCATTACAGGAATAAACAAAATATATATAAAAACAGTTATTTAAACTGTAATAGTACTTTAAGTATTACTGTTATTTACTGCATTTTTGATCAAATAAATGCACCTGTGGTGAGCATCTTTCAAAAATTAATGGTAGTGTATATATGTATAGTTTTGGCCTAGCTGAAAGATCCCTCCATAGTCAGCACCACATGTAAGTATATAATAACAAGTAATCCTCATCAGAAGTCACTTGGATAGTTGTTCATGCTTTGCCACCGTATGTGTGTGCGTGAGGCAAGATATAGAGGTATTATTACCCCTGAGAGGTGAAAGGTCAAACATTAAGCAAACTGCCTGCTTAGAGCTGTGCACTAGAGATCTCACTCCTCTGGCCCTGAAAATACTCCAGTGACTTGTCTAAATAATCAGGCAGTCCTCTAGCATAGATAACAGCACTGATAAATAAACACCAGAGGCTGAAGCTAAACACAGACAGCGCTATAAGAGCGTGCGGCCATGCAGTTCTTCAAAGCGTGGGGATTTGTAGCGTGTCAAGTGCTCGGACCCATCTAAGGGGTTAATTTGTTTCTCTGCTTAGTGCTGTGTGGGACTACCTTTGGTCCAGCGTGCTTTTCTCCTATTATGTTTTTTGACCTTCTAAAAAGGAACAGTCGGTTTCGACCTCATTCATGAAAAAAGGGGAAAAACAATAGACTGGGTGGGTTAAGGAAGTCACATCATATCAAAATGAGATTAGAAACTAAAGAAAGGGCATTAAAATTCCACCCTTGATAAATAAAACCACTGTAAACCTCTTGACATTGAAATAAATTGAGGGGTGCATTTGTTGTTTGCAAGATTTTTAATGTGCCAAAAAAATATTTTTCTATAAGTAGTATTAAAACATCCTTAACATGATAGTTACATGAAAAGCAAAATTACACAAGATGTTTAATATGCATGTGTTTATGCCTAAATCTAACTAAATTAAGTGAGGTTTATGCTTAAAAAAAATATATATATAGATAATAGAATAGAATAAATACTTACCGATTATGAAAATTATTTGTATTTTTTTTTTGTCAAATATTTGCTAGCCAAATTGTTTTGTCCCATATTGTTTATTAGACTCTGTCCATACTGGTTTCAATATCAACATTTTAACACTATGTACTACTTTGTTGTTGCAGGAAAATATACCGGGATCTGTAGGGGGCAGAGAGAAAGAAAGACAGAGACGAAGAGAGCACATTATCACACATAGTCAAAAGATCTCCAAATGCTTCGGGTCCCATATTAGGTAATGAATCTCCAGCAGAAAGCAAGTTAATGAGAAATATATTGACACACTGGTGTTACTGTGGACTTGTAGCAAGAACAGAGTAACATCTGCTTACGGCTGTTACACTGTGTGCTAGAAGTCTGGATATGAGATGGACTGAAAACAGAAGTTTGAGAGAGAAATGTTTTAGCTTCACCCATATGAAATAAAACCCACAAATTAGATTTTTAATATCTCAATGGTTTCTATGAGACCGATTTCACAGATTTGCATCCTGCAGTAATCTCCTGTTATATCTCCCCTAGACTTTCAGATAAAATCTTAACAATGTCACAAACTGTGCTCAGATATCAAAGTCCGCGATCAAAAGTCAGAGATAGTATTTCTCATCAGATACCTTTGAGAGGATTATCTTAACTTATATTACTGAATGTCAATTGTCTCATTTGTTTCCACTTTAAGAGAATTTATATCTCTTGAAAGAGCTAAGAAAGAGCAATCTTTGGGCGCTACACTTTTCCTTTGGAAAGAACAAGCAGGTTGAAATTTAATATATTGTATTTTTGGTGGCCAAAAAGACAAACAAACTTAGAGCCCAAAATCATTTGTCCAGTGTGTTTGCCAAGGTGTTTGGTATTTTGTTGGCCCTCAGACAAGAACTCTCATGGTCGCACTTGTGGAGAGATAGCTGTCTGTTTCGTAATGCACCTTACTTGAATTTTGTTCTATTTTTGTCAAGATTTTTTCTTCTAAATGGAGGAAAGGAAGGCAGGGGGGCGTCATGGGCGTCATGTGCGTCACAGCATCTGTTTTAGGAAAAGTGACACTCTGCCTTTAAAGACTCTTCAGAGCGCTGAGATAAGGAATTTAGGGGCTTTATCTGAAATGCCACGGTTTAATTTAAAGGGGTGAGGCACTTAGGATCTGGCACCGGCCTTTCAGTCTAGTGATAAATTTGCAAGAAAGTGGAAAAGATTGGAGCCCGGAGAGCAGATTAGTGGGATACAAATATAGAAGTGACATTGTAGTGGGTATTAGTCAGGTGCTCGTCTGAGCGAGTGGCCAGCCTCTGATAGGCTGGGGTGTATGGCTGCTGAACGATTGATTGGTGCGCCAGATTGATTGGGCCAGTGAAGCATCGGTCGTTTGTGTTTCCCTTAACTACTGCCTGCCGCCTCTCCGTTTCCTCCTTCTCCCTTCATTTTTTTCTTCCCTGATTCACTCTCTTTCTCTCGCTGCACAACAGTTGGTGTGTGTTCATCTTGGCTGTTCTCCATAGCTTGTTTGATGTGGTTTCCAGAAGTCCTGATCTGCAGTCCCTGGCCACTCTTTTTGTCATCGCTAGACCTGCTGTCTCTTTAGCCTCCATTGACTCCTTTTAACCTCCTCCTGTCTCCCTCACATTTAAACAGCTGTTTGCCTCCCCACATTCTCGCTGAAGATAATAACGCTTCTGTTTTCCAAAGAAATCGCCTCTCAGTGTTTCATCCTGGTGGACTGTGTTGATTTCAGTCGTCGTGCATGTGAGGAACACTTCTGTGGAGAAACCATCCAGACTCATCCGTTCACAGTCCGTCTTACTTACTGCATATTGCACACAAAAACTGACAAGACTATATCTGAAAATTGCTAGTTCAAATCTGATTGGCTGACTTTATGCGACTTCCAGGTGTGTTTACAACGAACCAGATTGACACAGTGAGCACTTCTGAGGAAGAGCTAATCTCTGGATTTGCTGATGTTTGCCAGATTAGTGGCATCAGAACTTTTTAAGATGATCAGAGTTTTCTTTTGAGGCAATAAATAGTAAGATAAGTAGGTGTGTGAGACACTACTGCTATTATTTAATCTTCATTTGTTCAAAAACACAGTAAAATATTGTGAAATATTACTGCAATTTAAGTTTTCTACTTTAATATACTTTAAAATGTAATTTATTCCTGTGATGGCAAAGCTGAATTTTTGACAGCCATTACTTTATTCTTCAGTGTCACATGATCAGTCAGAAATCACTCTAATATGCTGATTTGGAATCATTTCTTATTATTATCAATGCTGAGAACAGTTGTTCTGCATTATATTTTTGAGGAATTTAGTGAGGAACACTACAAATCTGGCTATGAGAGACAAAAGTCCCATTGATGTGCGCTATGTGCGGCCATCTTGAAAATGCCCCCATGCAGCTATTATCTATATAGGCATAAGGCATCATACAAATGGTCTTCTCTCCCTTATACGGTCTACCCAGACTAGGTCTAAAGTTTTCATTAGGCGTTTGAGGCTTTTTGTTGATGTTTTAGTGCTTAACCTTACCACGGTCAACTAAACTGATGACTTTTTTTGCTACCAGATTGATTTTTGTTGTCAGTAGATATGGCTGAGCGCTGAAAATATGCGTAAGCTCAGCCAAATCTCTTACCAACGTCAACCGCTGCTGATTCTCAAAGTGCCACCAAGGGTTGTGTTACTTGTGGGCATTTTATCAAGCCTCCTCAGACATGCAACTCAGCACTACATTCCACTCTGAAGAGCATGCCTTATTTTCCATCCAGAGAGAGAGAAAGAGAGGGTACAGAGCAAAACAAATGGCCTTAGACAGGCAGTGTTGATTCAGAGGGACGTTCGGAGAAGAGTCACTGACCCTACATGGGCACCTTTCCTGCATATACCAGCACGTATAAGGTAAACCGATAGCCGGTTGAAATATCTCCCACTTACATAAAAGAGACAAAAGTGCAGTCGGGACAGACATGGATTTTCTCACAAAGCTGACGAGGTCCTGATTTGGAAATAAATAGTATATGCCTGGCACATTCGCGGGTGTTGAGTAAAGCGTGGGTCACCCTTCCTAACGCCTGTGTGTTTGTGAAGTAGAAGTCATTGTAAACAACAGGGGGTCCTGGTTTTTTATGGCTGTTCACCCATATACTGTTTGGAGTTCTAAATACACTTCTGTTCACATGCAGTTCAGTTTTGAAAAAGAGTGACAACTGCATTCTAGAACTCACACACTCCCTGAAATAGGAATTATAAAGAATTTAACAATTCTGTTTTCTTAATGGTTCCAGTAATGACTCTTTAAATATTTCAAGGAATAAATATACAAAAATAAACTAATGTCTCTAATGATGAGATAATTTCAGTAATTAATAGGTGTGTTTACACTGACTTTTTAATGACATATCACAGTATTTTTCCACTAATCCACTAATTGGCCGTAACTATATTAAATAACATTTCTAAAAATAAGTGGTAACATATTTAATTCTTTAATTCTTTCCAACAGTGATTCATCAGAATGAATTTGATGAATTGCATCATGTTTAGGACAAGTTTGTAAAATGAGGTTGCATCAGTTGTGATGATCTTTATATAAGATATCTTTGATATTTACTTTAGTTATAGTTTAGTTTACTTAGAAAAGGAGCTTGACTTTGTTATTCTTTCTGTTGTAACAATTTTTGGGTCACACCTGTTAGTAAACACGGTTGTCGATCCCAAACGCTTACCGTGTGAACACAGCAAAAGATACACCGGGATATGACCGTGTGGTTTATAGGTGTACATCTAAGCTGATTTGCCGTTCTTAGCTGGTTTGAACTGGTCTAGTTGATGTCACAGCCTGGCCAAGATGGTACTGTATGTCCTTAAAACTACTCCAAAACCAGCAAACTAGATCCACTTAATAAAGCTGGGAGATCTGCTGACCAGCTTTATTTGGTTCAGCAGGGGTGATCTGAACTGGTTGAAGCAGTGATGGGGAATGGGAAGTGATATGTAGGGTCCCATTCCTGCCCAGAGGGGAGGACCCAAGAGTAGGCTCTCGCTTTCAGGGCCAAGCTAACATGTACAGGGAGCAGACACTGCTGTCACATCTCCCTCACCTCTTCCTGTCAGCCAGCGGCTACACGCAGTCAGGCTGCAGTGTATCGGATGCTGTTGTTGTCGCACACAAACAGACATGGACACACAAATCTGTAACCATGCGCTGAAATGCAGAATGCATATGTATCCTTTCTTTCTTACTTTCACTTTCAGACAAACACTCTCGGACAAGGGCACTGGGAGCTCTGGCTATGTTTGTAATAGCATTTTGACATTTTTTTGTTGTTTAATTTAATTGTATATGTATATTCTCAGCCCAGGAACCCTTTTTAATTTTTGTTTTAAATAAAGACTAATAGTTGAATAAGTTTACATGAGTGTGAAGATTTTAAGGTAGTATTTCAGCACCCACATTTTTGGCCCTGATAGCACTTGCAGCAACATTGCTGGAGAGAGACACCTCTGGATCCAGTCAGTCCTGTCCTCATAAGTCATATGGACCCATTCCAATAGGTCTTACTCACTGCCAGCTCACATTAACTAATGCGGCTTCTGAAAATATTTGCTTCGTTTATCACAAAGTGTGGCAAGATGAGATTAAATTCACCCTAAAAGGCCCAATTTAGATAAATTAAACTGGCATTTTCCTCTTTTCCTAGTCTTTCCTGCTGTGTGTGCAGACATGCAACCAACTAAACAGCTTGAAAAAGTATCTTAGAATTAGACTTTATTTTTAACTCTGGCAAGCAGGGAGGCATTTAACCCTGATCACTTTATAGGGCAACTCTGCTTATTGGATGCTAGGATTTTAGCAAATTTATTTAAACGCATAAGGCCTTATAAACAAATAACAGCAGCATTGATGAATCTGATTAGCAAGATTCATGTGATATAATCATGGAGCCATTGTTTTTATGCATGCAGAGAGAATTTATTTACATCCTTAAAGTAGCATAATTTATACATACACAATTTGGTGAGATACTACAGTATTTTTAATTGAGACTAGAATGCTTTTTTAATTTTTAATTTTTTTTTAGAAATAGACATGTAAAAAAAATCAAGGACTTGAGGTGTTATTGGCTCTTGTCACAGCGAGCTGAACGCCGTCACAGTTTAGCTCCCCTTGAACTGGGCTAATACTTGTCTATTCCGATTAGGATTAGTATGTGTCGCACTGACTCAGGCAGAGCCAGGAAGGGCTTATAATCTAATAAATCTAGATAAAAAACACCGAGATTGGTTTACTGAGGAGAAGGATTTAGCGCTGACCATCTCGGAGTGACACGGGGATTAGTCGGGCTTTCTGTGCTGCTCTCTACAGGCAGAGGGCGGCCACAGGAAGCGGGAGGAGGCACAGCAAGATGACCAGGGCTTTATATTGCAGAATAGACAGTGAGTTTAACTGGTAGTGACAAGGTCAGGGTAAGGCTTGTACAAAAAGGCTTTGTTCCATAGGCAGATTAGAAGGCTCTTCCCCAGTTTTTATACTTTTGGATCTTGTAGAACATGTTGTGTGTTAATCCGGGCAGGATAGCGCTGCTGGCGGGAGGTGGAGAGAGGCCTGTGGGAAACAATTTGACTGAATAAATTTGTGAATCGTCAAATATTTGCTATGCGTAGAGGCAGATTTTGTCAAAGTCTTTGGGATGAACTTTGTTTGATATTCTTGTTGAGTGATCCATGTATTTCCTTCCTCTGACTGTTTTTATGTGAACGTTTCCATATTTGTGTCTGTTGGCTGTGTGTAGCCGTGGAAACAGGCCAGGCCCGGGCACGTTACAGGACTCCTATTTAACTTGGGTTTGACTATATTGTTTGTTTTGATCATTTATTAAATGAAATGGTACTTCAACTCAAATAATATGGTGTCATGTTTCATATAATACAGTACTGTAAGTAGAGGTGAATAGTACTTTTCATGTGTATTTGTAAAGGTAATTGCTGCTTCATTTATTGTAATTGCGACTGTTTTTCATAACTGTGACTCTATATGCCATTATTGAGAAATTTTTTGGCTGTTTATCACACAATGTTTGTTTCTTTAATCTTTGTCTTATAATTGTTTTATTTACTTTGCAGCAGAAGTGGGTTTCTACTTTCAATGCATACATACATATATATATATATATATATATATATATATATATATATATATATGTATATATATATGAAATGGGAGGCAATATTTAATATAATTGTAAATACAACATGCAAAGTACATGCAAAGAAATGAGGTCATGTGACTTAGCTTTTAGTATTGTCTTTTAGACTTTTAGACTATTTTTTCATAACTGTGATAAATGAGACATTTTTTACTTTTTTTATCATGGAATGTTATCTTACAATTACATGTTTTCTTTACTCTGAAGAAAAAGTGGGCTTCCATGCATTGACCACATATATAAAAATGAATTTGAGACATTGCAATATGGTTAATAAACATTGCAGTGAAAGTCCCACTTTATACAATAGTTAAAAGAGCCAGTTTTCTTTTAGATTGAAGCATTAGCTATTAACATTGTATGATTTGAGCTAAAGAAGCACAGTTTATGATGTTATTGTTTACTTTATATGACATGTTATTATACTCTGAGAGATTTAGTTTTTTCCATAATGAAGTAAATAGGTTCTGTACTTACAGTACATGACTAGAAAACCCAGGGACAAGTTGTCCCAACCAAGTCCACCAAGTGAGACTTTGATACTTTGATATCTCTGCAACCTTTCTATTATCTGACATTCATTTATGAGTTACAAATTCATGTGTGAAAAGGATATTTCTGCATCATTACTGGTAAATGAACACTTGAGTTTACTTGAGTATGAAGTCAGAGTACTGCTGAATGAGCCAATGAAACATAGACAAAAAAATTAAAAATAAATAAAAAGTTGCTCAGTCCATCTTTAAACCACTAAGGTTTTCTGGTGCTGGTGTTTGTCGCGACCTGACATTCTAATAATTGTGTTTATTAACAATTCAAAGAGTCGCTCACTATCTTAAGCAGAAGACTTTCAAAGGCAAAAGAGCACAGCCCCACCAAAATGCTTTCCTCTTTCCTTGGGAGACAGTTAGCAATATCATCTGGCAATTAAGAAGAAAACGAGAGAGAAATGGAAAAGCCAATTACCTCTTAGAGTTAGCTAAAGGCCATTTAAACAGTGTGCCCATGACATAATAATGTTTATTGTAAATATTATAGTCAGAGCCGGAGTGAGCCTGGCGTGAGAGGGAGGGAAAAATGGCATCAGTCTGAGACAGAGAATAATTTATTAAGATCTGAGATGCGCCAATTATGTGGAAAGGACCAAAAAGAAAAAAAAAAAAAAATCAAACTCTCCAGGAACCGCATACATGATTGCAATCTTGATTAAATCCCCCTGGATCTAATGAGTTGATTTTCTGCTGTTAATATTGCATTGGCTGATGATGGATTCGTTAAGATAATGGAACGGAGCTAAAATATAAATGACTCCCTGTCAAGGAGCAGATTTTTGTCATTTTGCGGCTGACACCTCCACCGTGGGGATTTGCTAAGGCTCTTTTTTGAGCTCAGATTGGCCAGATCTGGAATACTAATTTTCTCCTGCCTAGACTCATGATGCCAAAGCACACCCCCTCCCACACGCTTGGTAAATATCCCCTTTTTCATCTGAATAAAGGCAGCTGGGATGAAACATTACATGTGCATGTCTGTTTCATACCGGCTAATAAAGACCATTTACAACCCGAGATGTTTTCAGCGTAAACATTTTCATTTTTTCCCCCACCTTTTGTTGTTTTTCAAACCGTAATGATCCACAAAAGAAATGTGTTAGCGGATGAAAGCCAGCTGATGAACTGGTTGTATTGACTTGTTTCTGGAGATGAATAAATGTTGCGGCCCGACTCGGGCGCAGATCTGGTCTGCTGGATCCGCCTCACTTCATATTAAATGGCCTGTCACTTAGGCCAACAAGATACATGAAATGTGCTCCGTGTAGCATATTGATCTCTCGCTTTACTTGAGTCACACGAGCAGGTTATACAGATGTGTAGATGAAAGTTAATGCAAAAAGCATTTCTCTAACCAAAGCTGGGGAATTAGTGGAGATTATGCGCTGGCAGTGATAGCGGTGAGGCAGCGATCATGAATCAGAGTGAAGGTGAGTAGTTATGGTAACATGGCTAATCAAATGTGCCAGGGAGGTTCTCGGTGGAAATGAAAAAAGTTCCGTAACGGGGTGATGTATGAACTCTCAAGGCGTAAGTATAACAAATTGCTCTTGGCGAGGCTAAAAATCGTATTAAAGTCAACATGAAATGCGGTTCGCTACCCATTTTCCCACTTACGCATTTTTGAGTGTAACAGTATTCTATCCGAGTGTATTCTATCCGTTGGGAATTAATTTCAGCGCTCCGTATCAGGATGGAAGTGTTTGGAGCAAGTGGTTTAGTTCGTCAGGCCCTGCTGGTATGTGCGTGAACTACACCATTCTGACTGGCCTGTGATTTCTGATTAAATTTATGTATATTTACTATGTATGTATAAATATACACACATACAGTATATATTTTGAAAATATGCACATGTATTTACATGTACATATTTATATTCATATAATTTATATTATATATAAATATATTTAATATATAGACATAACACATTTTTCTGAAATATATACATGCATGTGTATGTATTTATATATATATACATAATAAATATTGACAGTACTCACACATATTTTGTTCACAAACTTTTATTTTGGATGTGATTAATCGCGATTAATCATTTGACAGCACTATAATAAATGAATTCAGAAATGTAATTTTACATTTATTTATGCACTTATATATTATATCAATATTTATATTAAAATTTTATTTATTTACACAGAGACAGTTTTCCCAGTATTATTAAAAAAGTTATTAAAAAATTATATTATGTCATTATATTTGACTTTTTATTGCATGTTTTGAATTAGATTTTATTTTTGTGTTTTCTGGTCTCATTTTATTTTATTTTAGTTCAGTTTTTATTAGTCATTTTTATTGGTTTTGGTTGTTTTTAATTATGTCAATATATAGCAAATAAATAGATTTTATTCATTTTTTTTTTACGTTTTTCTTTTTGTACATCAAGTTGAAAAAAGTTCCTCGGAAATTAGCTGAAATAAAATGTTTATTTTTTTATATTTTATTTCAGTTCAATAACAAAAAATCTTTTTTATGATTTTAGTTTTACTTTTAGTTAACTATAATAACTCTGATTAATACAGTATATTCTCTCATTATAGTAAATTTTTCATTAGGGTCCCTTTTTTTTCTTTAAAATTGTGTAATAAATAGTGAACAGTAAAGGCCAAGAGCCAGTATTTAGAAGTAGATAGGTTCAGTTTTGATTTCATGTCGGCCACGAGATGAGCTCACTTCTCAAATGTCTTTGCCTTTTCTCCCGATCGTCTTAATCGCAATTGTGGTATGTTTTCATGCTCTCGCTGACCTCGGCTCCCCCTCCCGACCCCCTTCTCTTTTTTGTCATATTACCGGGGAAACAGTGTGATAGAAGCTCACCCCCGGCCCTTTCTTCCATGTGTCACTTTTTTTGTCTCGTTACATGGTTTTGCTAAAAAGTTCTTTAATCAATCAAGTACGAGGCAGAAAATAGGCTTTGTCACGGCCGGGCCCGGGGTCGTGTGATGCTCGCTTTGCGCAGTGACAGCTCCTCAAAAGGGCCAGAAAGGAATATTTTGAGAGGAAAATAGTGGTTTCCATGGTGCCGGCACTTGTTGCACATCGCTCACCATTCTTCGCTCCCACGTGAGCGCCACATTTCAAAGAGATGGACGACAAAAATTAGGGCAGGAGGGCAGGGTGGGGTGCAGAGGTAGCTGCCCCTCGGCCCAGTGTCCTTCTCTCCAGCAGGCAGCGGAGAATAGCGCCGAGAAGTGACAGCAAAAAGGGGGGCCTTCTCGCCTCTGTCAGCTCCGCATAAGCAGCGCTATTAAGTAAATGTTCGATTTTTCATTGTGCCACTGCCGTTGAATAGCGACTCAGAGGGGAGTACGTAAAGAATGAAAAGGTCTGAGCCAGGGAGGAAAGGCTGCTCACTTTAATGGCTCCCAAAGTATGTCATCTGAATCATGTAATTAGCGATTAGCTTTTATTTGGGCCGAGTCTGCGTCCACCAGAAAGGGTTCCCGAGTTTCTAATTTTATAAGTTACAAACACAGCCAGGAAATGGAAACAATGGATCGGCCATAAATCCTAACTAAGAGGACAGAGGATTGTTATCTCAAGCTGTTTTGTATGCTACTTTGAATGTGTATGTTCCTGTTTTTAATTATTAAACCTACAGGTCCTCTGTGGATTCTCTGGGAGCAGCTAACTTCGCTTTCAGGATAGGAAGCTGTCATGTAAGAGTTTTGTCATGCACACGGACTCTGGGGGTTTAAGGAAAATCAAGTTCTGTGGAAGAAATCTTTAATGGATGTTTTCTTCGAGGTGTGAGAAGCACATTAACAGAACTTGCTCTCCTGGTTCATGTGCATAGAAGTATATTTCATGCCTGATTTGATCTGAGCACGATCTTATGGCGAGACCGATTTCACCTTTCGATGCTTTTCTGTTTGTGAAATGACTTAATAAGGTCAAGTTTTTATGTGTGTGTGCCTGTGCGTGTCAGGGTTACTTTAAACAATTTGCAATAATTTCCATAGCATCATCACCAGTCACAATAACAAACAAGGTTACTGCTTCCCTTCAACGCTTCTTGTCATGTACATGACCGTTTTGGTGTTTCCAGCACTGAGAGAAGTGCGGCGCTCATCACTTTCTGTTGGTTTAACAGGTGTCGCGGCTTCCGTGCGGGTTTGTTAAAAAGTACATCGCGCTCTTGATTGAGTTACTTAACTAATAAGACTAACCCACGGTGGCGAACGAAAGGTAGCATCTAAATGTCATGTTTTCATGTCAACTGTCCGCTGCATAATTTCCCTGCCAAACGAAGCCCAGTCGTATGTGTCAATAATTGGCGAGCTAGTTTGTCTTTGAGATCCTGGGCAATCTGCTGTCAGTCTTCAGTAAAGGTTAAGGGGGTGCTGGGATATCTTCCTTGATGGCGTTTTATCATGCGAAGCATGCCCTGTTTCCTGATGAATATATTAAAATTATTACTGTGCAAACAGACTTTCTAATTACTGACCTGCTTGCCATTGTACTCTGCGTTCTTTCTTCGTGTTTTTTTCCCCTCTCTCTCCCTCGCTCACTCTCTCTCTCTTTCTTCATGCCTTGTTTATTTATCTGCACCAGTGAATACAGAATAGTCAGAGCAATGTCATTTCCATCCACATGAAAATGATTTTGAAAATGCCAATCTTGCCTATTATACAGTGTAATTACAAGTCTGTTTTTTTATCGTATCTTTAACCAATGGGGAGACCCTTGAGAGGGTAAATATCTCATCTATGCTCTGTTCCAAAACCTAGCGAGCTGCCTACGGAGGCAGCATTGTGAGGCGTTGCAAAGGGTAGGTGACTTAATTATGCTGCCTTGTTTTAAGGCAGTATTATTTGTAGAGAAGGCAATCCCAGAATGCATTGTGACAAGCACAATGAAAAAATGGCAGACAAATGTTTATAAATGAACTGTTTAAATATTTGATTAAATGCTAAAATCAATATAATTACAATGGATTGTTTTATCCCATTTGTGTTTTTTATGCTATATTAGCTTAGCAACATGTTGCTAAGCATCAAACTCAATTTGAGTGACCCATTCGGAATGCTGTTTGTGTGTTTTGTAGAGTTGTGTTCCAAATTAGTCCCTTATGATGTTCCGTGATGGTTAGGATGCTCCCTTAGAAAGCAGCTGTCTATAGGCAGTAGGCTGTGAAGCAACTCAGTAGATGTGTGTGTAGGCAAACAAGGTAAATTTGATATATATATAACCTTTTTCTCACATTAAAGTTACATGATATCTGAGGTCTGTTCCAAAACCTAGTGAGATGCATCGCTGTCTACTGCCTTGTTAGGGAGCATCTTAGTAATAATAGAACCCCTTAAAATATCTAATTTAGAACAGCCAACATCACCAGCAACTCAATAGAGACTCAACTGAAGTTTGATGTTAGCGTTTTGCTAAGCTAACAGTGCAATACCGGGTGTGTCTCACTCGTCCTGAAAAGTGAAGCTGCGGCCTCTTAGATCGCCCCCTGGGGGCTGGCTGCAGTACAGGTCATAAACCCCGCCCTCTCCATGTAAACGAATGGGACTTCAGTCAAAATAAAAAATGAATTACACTTCTAATACAATTTTACGAAATATGGTTTTGGTCATTTAAGGTAGTTGTTATCACGCTGATATATGTTCAATTGTTCGTTTTTGTGATATGTTTGATTTTAGCTAGTAATTTGATGCTATAAAAACGGGGCGTGTCGTTATGGTTGATTGGGTCTGCGGGAGTTTGGGCGGGAGTTTGATTCCGCGGCTCCACCTCACGACTCTACTGCGCAGACTCGGGCTCCAAATGACGTCATTTACTCAAGATGGCAGTGGCCATACTGAGATGTATTCGCTTCACTTTTCTATAGTGGAAGGAAGTGGAGACGCGTCGTCCATCTTTTTTACAGTCTATGTGCAATACCATAGATATGTATAGATGCCCTGTTCGACCGCTCCAGATGCGGTGACGCGTCCGCCATCTTGGAACGGTCAACTTGACGTCAATCCCTATATTAATCAATGAATATGTAAGGGATAATCAACGGCTAGCTGTGCATTCAACGATTTGAATGCACGATGTGGAGGCGAAGAACCGCCCGATGCGCAGCGGTTGCCTCCGCGAAGTGCATTCAAATTGTTTAATGCACAGCTAGCCGTTGATTATCCCGTTTATGCCATGGTCATTTGCCAGCATTCACATATTAAAGATGTTAACAATATTTGTGCTGCAATATTTGACCGGAACGATACAAATGACGGTTATTTTCGTCTGTAGTACTATTCAACTGTAACTGTATGTTACTATGGTTACCAATGTTTATAGGAAGCACATTAACATGTGATTAAACTGACCTGGAACTACCTGTGCAGTTCAATGAATTTAATCAACACCTGCCAGCCAATCAGAATCGAGTATTCAGACCATGGCATAATCAAAGATATACAAACGTATAACTTGCTGTTGTAGATGCACACAGTCAACGCCCTCAAAGGTTTGCAAACCATTCCAAAAATGGCGGATGGCTTACGTATCGCTGCCCATAGAAACAGTTGCTAATGGGGCATCTATCTATCTATCTATCTATCTATCTATCTATCTATCTATCTATCTATCTATCTATCTATCTATCTATCTATCTATCTATCATCTATCTATCTATCTATCTATCTATCTATATATATATATGTGTGTGTGTGCAATACTCTAGGCATAAGAATACAATCACTGGGAACAGTACTGTTTTTAACTGCACTAAACTCTTTTTATAGAAACGTTTTGCTACAAGTTCATGTATATCAAAATTTCTTGTCAAAACTTGTCCACCTCTTGCAAAACCTGAGTTGCCTCACTGCCTACTACATAGGCAGCTGCCTTCTAAGGGAGCATCTTAATTGTCATGGAACCTGATAAGTTATTTGGCATGACCAACATTGCCTGCAACTCTACACACTGCACAAATGGCACTTCACAAGAGAAACTCAACTTAAGTTGGATATTAGCATGTTGCTAAGCTAACAGTGTTAAAATAAGCTTTTTTTAAATTTATTTTATTTTATTTTATTTTTTTATTTTTTTTTACAGATACGAGTGCTTTTATAAAGGAACTTACCGAGAATGATATAAGACACAGAATTGGGCAGAATGAAGAGATCAAACATGCATTATATCACATGTTACATAACTGCGCCCGGATGGGGTATAGGTGTGTCTCTTATATTTGCAAGAATGAGGAATACCGCACTTTCTCACGTGTGAAAGAGAAAAAACTTGGCAAAAGCTCTCAGCAAATCATCATAAATCTCAAACATGCGCTTGATTAGCCTCTCTATTATGTTTGTGTTCTCGTCACATTGGTGAAGAATGTGAAATATGGGGAGGTTGGAAAACAGTCACATTCCTCCCAGTTTCAGACTGGCTTTTGTTCTGTTTCCTTATCAGCAGGTTTCTCTAGATCCAAAGGCATAAAATGCAACGTTTTCTTTGTGGTCTTTTATAACGTACACCCTGTCATGGCGTGCGTATGACGTGAGCTGGCGTGTGCGCCGCGCCAAACGTGTTATTAAAGTCACCTATTTACCGGCACATTCCGCCCGCGCCACTTCACGCAAAAGGGCAAGCCTGTTGTTTACTCTGCGCCGGAGATGTTGCACAGGGGTTTGATCTGGGGAGTTGATAGGAGCGGCAATTTAAAGAGAGGACACTGCAGCTCCCAACAAAAACAATTAAAGGAAAATGAAAGGCAGCCCCTACGGGTTAAAAATAGAAAATTAGCAACATGGATGCTGGAATGCACGGCTCCCCCTCATCCCAAACTTACGGGGCCTGCATTGTTATGTACGATCAGATCTGCCAGTTCCTCCTCTAAGCTCCTTGTCACATTTTGACTTAATGAAGTGCAACTTAGAAGGGAATTGGGTTCATCATGCTAGTCGCACGATGCTCCCTTGTTGTAGCAAACAGGGGCGGCGTGGGACCAGAGCGCTACAGCGCGAGTCGTTATCATTCCGGTCAGTCTGTTTAACACAAAATTAAACAAAGAACTAATTAGTGCCTCATGAATTAATAACTGCACTGTTGCCGAGTAGAAGTTAGGTTGCTGAGGGGAGATATAAAATAAGTAGGAAGATCAGGTTAGAATTATTATTACTTTTTCGGTTGCTCGTGCTCTCAAGGTTAGGAAACTTTGCTGGTTGCCAGTCTCTCATTTAGGTGTTTGTTTTCCTATGTGTGTGTGTGTGTATGTGTGTGTGTATTAACTTTTTCTTCGCATGACTGGCTAAACTTAAATACCCCATTTCATCGCTTGTCGAGGACAGTTTTCTTGCTTATGTTGACATATGAATTAGAGAGTGTGGGCGGGGTTTATCAAAAAGCTCATCCTACTTTTTTGATAGCCAACTGGCTTTAGTTACGTCACTTGGTAATAAACCACAGATAGTTAGTTGGTCTCAGGGGGAGGGGCTTTCTGATTAGAGAGCATCTGATTGGACACAAATCTGTGCAGTGCAGGGTGAGTCATCGATATTTTGGGTGTGTTTTTCTGTTAGAGAAAGACTGTTGAATTTGTAAAAATTGTGTAATGTGTTACAATATGTCATTTTGTAGGTGTACACTAGCATGTATATGTACAAAAACGTGGACTAAAAGCCACAAAACAGCTTTATCTCTGTAATGAAAATCTCAATATATTGAATTGATGATGATTCAAATGAAAAAAAGATTACAGATTACAAAACTAGGCTAGTTAAAGTAATTTTTTCAGTGTTAAAATACTTTATTCTACCTTAAAAAAAAAAAAGTAAACCACCTATCAACACATTGCTTTCTTTGTTTGAGCATCCCAAACAGCTGACATAGCAACTCTGGTTTAACCAATTCCGTGAGTTTAAGGCAGAGCTATCAGTATGCTTGACCAATAACAGGCAGGGTAAGTGTTTTGGAAACCTGTTTGAAACATTAATTAATTAAAGCTATTTTTTGCAGTTCCAGTTGGTGTCGCTGGTGGCACAAAAATTAGACCGTTCTCCTTTAAACTAACATTAAATTGATACAGTTATGTTACAGAGTGACTAAGAATTACTCTGCTGTGTGCTCATCTCATAGTGTTAAACAATGCTTATCTCGCTCTCTCATCCACGCTCAGTTAGGCTCTGCTGTTCAAACCACATATATCACCAGACATCTCATCATGGATGTTTGCTTACAGAGAAATCAGAAGAAAGTGGTCACAGTTGGCTTGGCTTTACTGCCCACTGTAATATGAGTGTTGTGCTGGCCTTGGTTAATGCACGCCGGCCAAGGTCATAGTGGCTAATAAAATCCTCCCTCAATCAGATTTTAGGATTACTGATTCTAAGTAAATTATCATCGGCAAGCCATGTTAGAATATTTGTGAAAAACTGGCTAACTGATGGCACACCTGCTCTCCTGGGCTCGGATGAGTAATGTGAGGGGGGTTTGTGGTGGGTTTCTGTCACCTGTCAGTCCCCACCAACTGCGACACCATACAGTAGTATTCTGTGTGTATGCAATGGGTCACAATGGGGGCCATTTGAGAGCCTTTTGTTCAGTCAGCACTGAGTTTCTGCACCCAGAATGGTAAGGGGGAAGACATATCTTCACATTTAGACACTCAGCCAGTATACGCTCAGTGTGGATATGGGGGTATTAATGGAGTGCTTTATGTAATGCCTGATAAATAGAGGTTTGGATTTTATTTACTCTAAAGTGTTTTTTTTCCCCTCTTTGTCTTACAGATGAAGTAAGCCTGTGAGTGGAGTGACTTGTTCTGTCAGAGGAAGAGAAAGGTAGGAGAAGCATGCACATTGACCAATGGTTCATGTTCAGAATATATACATGTTTTTATTCATATATTTATAGAAATAGCCTTGTGCAATGATTACATTTATTTACAGTTATATATGCTAATCTTTTTGTGCCTTCTGTGTAACATAAAAGCAGAAATGTTGAAAAATGACAAAAAACACACTAAAAGTATTTGTCGACCCTAAGATTATGCACTACTGTTCGCAAGTTTGGGGTTGGATTTAAAAAAAAAAAAGTTTTTGTAAGAAATATCGATCACACTTTATTTTAAGGTCCATTTCTCGCCATTATTAAACCATTAACTACGACTTTGTATTTGACTGTGACTTTGTATTTGATGGCAAAGCTGAATTTTCAGCAGCCATTACTCCAGTTCTCATTATAAGAAACATTTCTTATTTTATCAATGTAGAAAACAGTTGTGCTGCTTCAAACAAACAATAAATAAATAAAATGAAAATTAAATAAGATGGATGAATGAATGAATGAATAGTTTAGTAGAACATTTGTTTTATTTGAACAGATAAATAAATATAAATATTTATTATCACCTTTGATCAATTTAGGGCATCCTGGCTGAATAGAATTCATTTCGAAGTAAATACATAATGCCACACTTTTAAACAGTATAGAAACTTACCATTTAAATGATCCAGTTGCAGAGGTTTTAAGAGAAAAATACATAAAATATGAATCATATTGACAACTTTTAATGGAATTTTCATCATATTTATATTTGTGCTTTGCATGCTTTCTGAAACATGAAAGTTTGTCATTCATATGCACAGGCAGTACATTCTTCAGCACTTCTCCTTTCACAAGATAAAGTCATACAGTGAGTGATTACATGTTGGCAAAATGTTAATTTCCCTTTTTTAGGTTTCAAGACAATGCTGTAATATATTGCTAACTTTCACTGTTGTTCCGAGGTTGAAGTGTTTCTCAAAAGTGCATACAGCTTAGCACACGGTTTTCCATTATCATCATGTTTAGCACTTGACAGCTGCCATCTCGATAAGCATAAGATGCCACAAATGATTAATACAGCTCATGGAAGTTTACGGACAAAGTTAAGAGCATAAAGATTTGCTCTCTGGGATGAATGACACTCTTTTCCATGGCTTTGCCCGTGGCTCCTGAGTCAGCATCGATCTCAGCGGAAAGGAGTGATGTTGTGCGTTGTCTCGTGTCAGTCTTGGGGTCATCCTCATGTCCAGGGGGTGCTGGCCTGACCATGATACGCAGCTCAGAGAAACCAACACCCCTTTGTCCTGCCAGTGTCTTTCAGCGCAGGGCGAAATACACACTTGCAGCATCAATCATGGGCAAACTATGTCTAAACAATGTCTCGGCAGCCACCGGCAGTCATGCATGGCTGGGCAGCGAATGGAGAGAGAACAACACAGATCATGCTCTTTGTGTCAGGCGATATGTGGATGAGATGTTCTCCGATTCGAACATCTTTGTTCTTTAGAGCCTTTTAAATCTTTTTTTTTTCTTGTAGGATAACAGCGTTTGGTTTTACTATCAGGTAGGGGTGAGCGGTAAGAGTGATGAGAAAGGTATACGTCACAATTTTTTATTATTTAACAATTTATTTTTTTCATTCAACATTTAATTATTTCATAAATTGATTTTTTTTTTTATTATTATTAAATATGTTAGTTGTTTCGCTCCTGTTATAACCATCAAAGCAATCGTTGAATTTCATGCAATATTTTTAAACAGCACGATCTCTACCGATTGACGCATTGCTGCGGTTGCATTGCATATACCATCATACCCAGGCCTGCTTTCAAGTCAAAGCAATGTTTTTCAGTGTCTCGGTCTAATAAGCCAGATGCTTTAGGAGTCCCTCTTCGCATTCAGACATAGGACAGTGTGCCAAGCTAGGCAGCCCCAGCATCATGACCCAATTCTCTCCTCATCGCAACCTGAATGGCTGGAGTATAGTTAGCTTAATTGGGTTTTGATATATTTAATTCGGCTAATCAGCCAAACTGGCTCCAACATGGGGCCTTGCATGCCTTTTCCCTTCCCGAAAAGCTCCCAGAGACCAGGCGGGTGCAGCGCAGAAGCCTCCCAGAATGGATTCCCTCTCAAACAGTGGGAAGAAAATTAAACTGCCAAATTTGTTTTTGTTGGTTCAGGCCTTCTGCGGGGAGTTGGAAGGCTTTTAATTGCGCTTGCTGTGAAGAATTGGATGAGCTGTTTTTAAGAAAACAAAAAGCAGGCTCCCTCTCGCTAGACCGCCGAACTGGGCTGTTTTCAGAGATCGCTTGGGTCAAATGTAGTGCAAAGACAGATTGCGGAGACTATTCTCTCTTATTTAAGTAATTACAGACATTGATATATTAAACCCTCTTTTATAGGGCTGAAGAGAGCATGTATCTGCTGAGTTAACAAGTTACACTGTCAGCTTACTTTTCTCGTTTTCCTTTGGTATATCAGTCCAAACTGTGATAACAAAAAAGCCATCACCTCTTTTGTATGCCGTCGCCTATTTACTTTTTCTCTTTTTCCCTTCGATTTTTTTGGCCTTTGAATTTTTTTCCAGTGTGTCAAAACAAGAAGAGGCTACATGGAAACGGCAGCCCTGTGTAAATATTTATGATGTAACATCTCCATGTGAATAGACTTTCTCTCTGGCCCATCCATCAAACCCGCCACCTCCTCAAATCGCCCCCTCAACCCCCCAACGCCCGGCCGCCACTCAGGCCGCAGGAAGCCAAGACAGGAGCATCGCGTTCCCCTTGCGCTCAAAGTAATTGTTTTTCTTTTGAACCGGGGCCTCCGGGCCGCCACATCTTTTGAGGCCGTGGTCTCTTGCCTTTCATAAGCCCTGAAACTTCAAAGCCTATAGGGCTTTTTGTCTCAGTGGTACGTCCACTCGCCCTTAAAATGGTGCGACAGGGAAATGTGATGTAGGTCAAATTACAGCAGTTGCGCTTATAAAAAGTGAAATTTCTTAGCATGTCGACGGAAGGCCTTGGTTACCTCTCATGCTAGATGGCTCAGTCTAAAGTTAACACATGCCAAATGCGAAATGGGATTTCATGATTAAATACCACAAGCAACTGGCATCTTTTTTAATACATGGCTTTAATTTGAAACATAAGACTGACCCTCGCTGATGTGAAGTTTTTTTTTTTTTTTTTTTACTTTTTTTTACATTTATAACCAGCATTTCCCTCGCATTGTCCACCACTTTTTGCAATGAATTCTGGGTCTCTCTGCAAAGGATACATGCAATACTGCCTTATAGATTTTGATGAATATGTGTTATTATGAGCCAGCAGAATAGTCCCCCAAAAAACCATTTACTCACCCTTATGTTGTTCCAAACCTGTATATCTTCTGTATTGTAAATTAGTAAATGATGACAGAATTTTCATTTTTGGGTGAACTCTCTTTTTAAGTTACCTACCTTTCGAAACGGACTTCATGCCTGGAGCACAAACTTTTGCCTACGGCAGCGCGCTAGATTTTGGAATGGAGCAATCTCCATTGGAAAAATTCCTGGAAATTTGTCTCTTTACAAATCCTTATGTTAATTATGGTATTGCAAAAAAGCGTAACGAATGCAAACAGATATAGTGACAGCGGACATCACTGTGCAGAAATTCATCAGTTGCATTTGGTCCTGGTGTAAACAGGTGTGGTTTAAGTTGGCTTCTTCCCGGATGTGGTGGATTACAGCCGTCTCCCTTTATGTAATTTCTCTCTGCATTGGGTGGGAAATTAGGCATTGCAGCATCTCTCAATAGAGCGACGTTACAGTGCCACTCTCTGCCTTTTTTATCAGAACAGACGGTTGCTAAGATGTAATTATCACTGTCTCTCCCTGATAGACTGTGCTGAGGACTGAAAAGGTAATACGGATTATCACAATAGTTGTACAGCTCAATACTGCTATCTAACTTTATCCATTTATCTGCAATGATGGGAATCCTTTGTGTTGTGCAGCGGTGTAGCATCTATCTAAATAATAAAGGCCATTGTCTCCCTCTTGAAGAGAAGGGATTGTCTTTTTAATTTCAGCGCCGTTTTATTATTGTTAATATTCAAGCTGTGACTGCTCTGTGCAGATGAAATTGAAATATTAAACCCAAAACATAAGTTGAAAGCCAGAGTAAGCTTAAGGAAGTGGAATATATAGCCATTTTTTGTAATTACTTTTAACCAACTGGCCTCAAAGTGATTTCTAGTGGGTGTATGAAGTGAGTTGCCCTCAAGTTCACACAGATGAATGCGTTTTTACCAGTATATCTATTCTTTTATCATTTAAACCTAACAAGCTTCTTTTTGTGACAGGCTTAGCTTTATTAGTGGGCTTGTTCTATGTTTTTAAAATAGTGTGAATATTGTGTTAGGAAAAGGATGTAGCCACTGAGTATTAGTGAGAGCTCCTCTTTAATCTTTATCTGTCTTGTGTGCGTCTGCATTTGTGTGACACAAGGACAGCGGGCACTTTGAAGAGCTCATACAGAATAGACAACACTCGTTTTCACCTCTTTCTCACATATTTGGAGTGCCTCTTCTCTCCTGGCAGATCTATTCAAGCTTTCAATACCTTTTTCTCCTTCTCCGTCCCTGCTCCTTTCTCAGCGAGCAGGAGGGTTTTACTTTACCCCTTTGTCATCCTAATTGATTGCATTAACCTTTTGAGTATTGAATTTCCCCTGCATCACACAGAGCACAATGTGGAATATTATCATAATCTCTCCTAGTAATGGACACAGGGCAATCAACGATGCTTTAGGAAAAGTACATCTTTGAAAGATGGAACGACGTATTATTTTCAATCAAACGGATACCCTGGACTGGCAGGCGTTGAGAAACTTTGACGCTCTTGTGAAGGGTTATGTCTTTTTATGTGCCCGACAGTTGACACTTTGAACCGTGCAGTCTTTAAAACGCATGACTGCTCGACTTAACAAAACCATCTTTCCTTAAGATCCCTCTTATCTTGATGATAATGATATATGTTAGCCCGTATGAGGAAAATTTGATTTTACATTATAGTAGGGCATAGTTGGACATTATATTCCAATTACATCATCAAGATGGCTTTTTATTAAATAAAGTGTGTTAAATAAAGGATTTTAAATAATGCTTATACACATACCCATTTGGCTCACTCAACTACAATTACATATATACATACAGTGGGTACGGAAAGTATTCAGACCCCCTTAAATTTTTCACTCTTTGTTATATTGCAGCTATTTGCTAAAATCATTTGTTCATTTTTTTTCCTCATTAATGTACACACAGCACCCCATATTGACAGAAAAACACAGAATTGTTGACATTTTTGCAAATTTATTAAAAAAGAAAAACTGAAATATCACATGGTCCTAAGTATTCAGACCCTTTGCTGTGACACTCATATATTTAACTCAGGTGCTGTCCATTTCAAGGCACAGATATGGCCAAGGTTACAAAAACATTTCTGCTGCACTTAAGGTTCCTAAGAGCACAGTGACCTCCATAATCCTTAAATGGAAGACGTTTGGGACGACCAGAACCCTTCCTAGAGCTGGCCGTCCGGCCAAACTGAGCTATCGGGGGAGAAGAGCCTTGGTGAGAGAGGTAAAGAAGAACCCAAAGATCGCTGTGGCTGAACTCCAGAGATGCAGTCGGGAGATGGGAGAAAGTTGTAGGAAGTCAACCATCACTGCAGCCCTCCACCAGTCGGGGCTTTATGGCAGAGTGGCCCGACGGAAGCCTCTCCTCAGTGCAAGACACATGAAAGCCCGCATGGAGTTTAAGATGGTGAGAAATAAGATTCTCTGGTCTGATGAGACCAAGATATAACTTTTTGGCCTTAATTCTAAGTGGTATGTGTGGAGAAAACCAGGTACTGCTCATCACCTGTCCAATACAGTCCCAACGGTGAAGCATGGTGGTGGCAGCATCATGCTGTGGGGGTGTTTTTCAGCTGCGGGGACAGGACGACTGGTTGCAATCGAGGGAAAGATGAATGCGGCCAAGTACAGGGATATCCTGGACGAAAACCTTCTCCAGAGTGCTCAGGACCTCAGACTGGGCCGAAGGTTTACCTTCCAACAAGACAATGACCCTAAGCACACAGCTAAAATAACGAAGGAGTGGCTTCACAGCAACTCTGTGACTGTTCTTGAATGGCCCAGCCAGAGCCCTGACTTAAACCCAATTGAGCATCTCTGGAGAGACCTAAAAATGGCTGTCCACCAATGTTTACCATCCAACCTGACAGAACTGGAGAGGATCTGCAAGGAGGAATGGCAGAGGATCTCCAAATCCAGGTGTGAAAAACTTGTTGCATCTTTCCCAAAAAGACTCATGGCTGTATTAGATCAAAAGGGTGCTTCTACTAAATACTGAGCAAAGGGTCTGAATACTTAGGACCATGTGATATTTCAGTTTTTCTTTTTTAATAAGTCTGCAAAAATGTCAACAATTCTGTGTTTTTCTGTCAATATGGGGTGCTGTGTGTACATTAATGAGGAAAAAAAATGAACTTAAATGATTTTAGCAAATGGCTGCAATATAACAAAGAGTGAAAAATTTAAGGGGGTCTGAATACTTTCCGTACCCACTGTATATCTATGTATACATGTGTGTGTATATATATACAGTGGGGCAAAAAAGTATTTAGTCAGCCACCAATTGTGCAAGTTCTCCCACTTAAAAAGATGAGAGAGGCCTGTAATTTTCATCATAGGTATACCTCAACTATGAGAGACAAAATGAGAAAAAACATCCAGAAAATCACATTGTAGGATTTTTAAAGAATTAATTGGTAAATTCCTCGGTAAAATAAGTATTTGGTCACCTACAAACAAGCAAGATTTCTGGCTCTCACAGACCTGTAACTTCTTCTTTAAATGGCTCCTCTGTCCTCCACTCGTTACCTGTATTAATGGCATCTGTTTGAACTCGTTATCAGTATAAAAGACACCTGTCCAACTCCAAACTCCACCATGGCCAAGACCAAAGAGCTGTCAAAGGACACCAGAAACAACATTGTAGACCTGCACCAGGCTGGGAAGACTGAATCTGCAATAGGTAAGCAGCTTGGTGTGAAGAAATCAACTGTGGGAGCAATTATTAGAAAATGGAAGACATACAAGGCCACTGATAATCTCCCTCGATTTGGGGCTCCACGCAAGATCTCACCCCGTGGGATCAAAATGATCACAAGAACTGTGAGCAAAAATCCCAGAACCACACGGGGGGACCTAGTGAATGACCTGCAGAGAGCTGGGACCAAAGTAACAAAGGCTACCATCAGTAACACACTGCGCCGCCAGGGACTCAAATCCTGCAGTGCCAGACGTGTCCCCCTGCTTAAGCCAGTACATGTCCGGCCCGTCTGAAGTTTGCTAGAGAGCATTTGGATGATCCAGAAGAGGATTGGGAGAAAGTCATATGGTCAGATGAAACCAAAATAGAACTTTTTGGTAAAAACTCAACTTGTCGTGTTTGGAGGAGAAAGAATGCTGAGTTGCATCCAAAGAACACCATACCTACTGTGAAGCATGGGGGTGGAAACATCATGCTTTGGGGCTGTTTTTCTGCAAAGGGACCAGGACGACTGATCCGTGTAAACGAAAGAATGAATGGGGCCATGTATCGTGAGATTTTGAGTGAAAACCTCCTTCCATCAGCACGCCAAAAGCAAATATATATATATATATATATATATATATACACACACACATATATACATACACACAGGTGCATCTCAAAAAAATTGAATATCGTGAAATATCGTGTTTTAATTTTGATGATTAGAGCTTACAGCTCATGAAAGTCACAAATCCAGTATCTCAAAATATTAGAATATTTCCTAAGATAAATCAAAAATGTTCATTTATTCACTCAATACTTGGTCAGGGCCATAGGCGTAAATCCCGGGGGGGACGGGGGGGACAGGACCCCCCCTATCTGAGGGTTGTCCCCCCTAAAAATATCATTACAAGCGACTCTGTGTATTAAAAATAATATAATGGACATATACTTAAAATAATTGTGTGAGTAGTAAAACAAAATAAACGCAAAAAAACGTTTTAAGTTCAGAAATGTTTTGATTCCCCCTTCCCTTTCCTCACAGTGGTTTGGTCCACTGCCTGCTTTCCTCTTTTACTGATACACACACATGAGTCCGGTGAGAGAGAGCAAGTTCCTCAGTAACAGTTAGTTATGTGTAATTAACTTAGGCTGTCAAGGCTATTTTATTCTCTTTAAACATTGGGTGAAATGATTCTCTCTAATCTAAAAAACTTATTAAATTGAGAGAAAGTAATGAACGCCTAACTTTAGCTATCGTTTTTTTTATGTACAGCAGCTTCGAAAAAGGCATATTTAACTTTTTTCCTGTGGTATTAAACTTCTAATATGTTATTAGTAATATAACTTCTAATGCCAACTGCCAAATATGACACTTACAAAGTAATATAATTTACGAATGAATATAGAAAAGAAAATTTATTTTTTCATTGTTCTATTTTATTTATTTATTTATTTAAGTTATCTTTGTTTTTTTACACATATCTAGTAATTTTTTTCTGACTATCAAGTGTCAGTCACTCAATGCCAACTGTTAGGAAAACATGGTAAATTCGAACCATTTACAATAGATAGTGCAGACAATTCATAAAACTTTTTCCACACGGGCACACATTGCGGGTGATAACCTCCCCATGCTGATTTGCATCGTATCATGTGTAGATGATAGCCAGAGATAGGCTATTGTCAAAAGCATCAAAAATTGGCAATATTAAGAGGATTTCCCATTTCCAATTAATGTAGGCCTGTTACATTCTTCTTATTATTAGGCCTATTATTATTATTATTATTATTAGATTACTTTTATTATTAAATTACATGAAATTACTGCCCCACAATAATTTCATAGCGCATCACCGCATGATGCGCTGAGGATAATAAAATAGCTTACTCCTCATTGAAAATGTTTTTAAAAAGGTCTATTAATTTATACAATAAATTATAGGCCTATAATTATTATTATTAACACTGCAGTCATCAATGAAAATTCAGAGCATCTTTATTTCATGCACCGAATTTCAAAAACAATCTATTTAACGCGAAATACGTTTCTTCTCATGTTTTTCACTATATGAGCCACAAGAGAAATATTAAGTGAATAATTTAAGAGAGTTATATACCGTTATTAGCATATGTTAAAGTAGATTTGTCTTTCGTTGTCTCGGAGAGAATATGCGCCGTTAATGCAGCGTTAGCCGTCAGTTGTTTTACTTTCACTTTCTCTATAGTGAATTGACTGATGTTCACCGTCTTACTCAAATTTTGCGCGCTGCTTGCTTGAGTTGCTTGACCCCTCCCCCATATTACCAGTTGTTTATAGGCCACATATTTTTTAGGTTTTTAATGTTTATTTTTCAGTGTTAATGAGAGTGACACTGAGAGTTAAAAAACAGGAAAATCATTTGGAAATCCGTGGGGGGCTGTGCCGGGGCTAAGCAAGTTTCTGATGGGGCTATTGCCCCATCAAGCCCTGACCTAGCGCCGCCACTGTTTAGTCCACTCCTTGTGAAGCTCTCCCAAGTGTTTGAATCAGCTTTACTTGACTGTATTCTCAAGCTTGTGGTCATCCCTGTTGCTTGTGCACCTTTTCCTACTCAATTTCTTCCTTCCAGTCAACTTTGCATTTAATATGCTTTGATACAGCACTCTGTGAACAGCCACCCCTTTCAGTAATGACCCTCTGTGACTTATCCTCTTTGTGGAGGGTGTCAATGATTGTCTTCTGGACCATTGTCAAGTCAGCAGTCTTCCCCATTATTGTGGTTTCAAAGAACAAGAGATACCTGGAATTTATACTGTAGGGATTGTCATTTATTGAAACTCAAATGTAAATATAATATTTTGAGATACTGTATTTTTGACTTTCATGAGCTGTAAGCTCTAATCATCAAAATTAAAACACAATATTTCACGATATAAAAATTTTTTGAGATGCACCTGTATGTGTGTATATATATATATATATATATATATATATATATATATATATATTTGCTTTTGGCGTGTAATCATTGGTGCGTTATTATGATTAAGAGCTGTCTGTGTTGAAAAAGAGACAGTGGATGTCTATTGATATGATAATTTGTGTTTGCATTGGTGTGGGTGTTCGGCTCACCTGAAAAGACCCCTGTTGTGTTTTTCTCTTACTGCTAGTTTGAAGTCTTAGGGGTCAGGAGATGCTGGCTTTAAAGGCAAGATTAGCCCTCGGTTTACTTTGCGATTGCTGGGCCACATCATTTAATCCCTTTTCCCTCTTTACATTGGCCTGTCAGCATTTAGAGGGATGTTAAAGTTCATTTTCCTGTAGATCGTCTCAACAAGGCACTTATATCGTAACATCACACCCATAGGAATATTTGTAAGGCTTTTTTTTCCAGTCATAAATACATTTTTTGTCATCATTTACTTGTCCTTATGTCATTTTAAACCTGTACTTTTTTCACTGTTCACAACACTCTTTTTCATACAATGAAAGTGGATTGTGACCAAGTTCTGTCAAGCTCCAAAAATAATAAGAAAAACTCAATAAATGTTTCATAAAAGTGGTCCAAATGACTCATGTGTTATTTTCCAAGTCCTCTAATGTCATACTATAGCTTCATGTAAGAGATGTAATTTGCTTTTTACTAAAAATTCTCTTCTGCCGAAGCTCTCAATTCTCATTTTTGTAATTTCAATATACAGATATTCAATTTTGGTATATTGTGATCATTTATGAAAGACATGATGTTTAGCATCATTGACTTTAAACCTAATGTACCATGATGTGACACATTTGAATATTTAAGTGAATTATTGAAGATTAAAATTAAGAGATGTCTTAAATGTTTGTATTTTTTTTTCACACAAAGTTTCAGAAAAATGTTTTTATGGTACTTTCATGTCATTTTTGACCTTGACAACTGCTGGTCACTATTGATGTTATATATGAAATGAAAATATAAATCATGATAAAGAGCAGCATGAACATTCTGCTAAACTTCTCTTTTTGTGGTATAAAACATCATACAGGTTTGAAACGACATGATGGTGAGTAAATGATGACATATATTCTAATATCTGTTTCCAGAAAAAAATTATATTTAAATATGATAAAGCTTCTGTATAAAGACTGTAAAGATCCCTGAACAAACCATGGCGCACTTGTAAAACGGGTGCATATGACGAGGAACGGTATCTGTTCACTGTGAGCCAGGCTAATGCTTTTGATTAAAATGGATAAAAGTCAATGCTTTGTCATGCCCCCTCATTAGAAGAATGGTGACATAAAAACATCCTTTCAACAAAAACACAGCTTCTATTCGTGATGGGGCATGGTTTGTTGAATTTCAGCATCCCAACAAAAGGCCACGTCTGTGTGTGGAGCTGCTGTACTCACAGCCACCTGGCTTCTCTCTCACTCTCTTTTGTATTTCAGGATTTATTCAACAAAACCCGAAAACTGGAGCGCTGCAAAAAGCTAAACTGACTTTTCAGGTTTTAATGGGAGAGTAAACAGCGGTACAAAGCATAAAATTAATTGATTGTTTAGCAACAAGGAGTCTGTGTTATCACGTTTCCCTGGTAACATGAAATTATTGTCTGGTTGCTTAGATGAATTGAAGCAAAACAGCCTTTAATTCATACCAACTCTATTATATATTTTTTTCAGGCAGGAGAGAAAAAAATCAATTGAAAGGGGTCCTTATGAGCAGCCAGAGCAGACTTATGATCAATAATTATTGTAAACAGGGATACAGTGTCTTGATTTGATGGCTTGGGGATTGACGTTCAAACACACCAAATGCTCATATTTATAGAAAAAATGCTCAGATGATGAACAGCAGTGCCAATATCTCAATTTTAGGCGGCGCTTAGGTCGCAGGGGCCATTTCGCGTTAGTTACATGCAACATAAACTCCAAAACAAAATGGAGGTTTTGGGTGAACGATTGGTCAAGGTCAATTAATAAGACAAAAACATCCCACTGTGACTCATCTCACTCCTGGGTCCACCGTCGCTGATGTCCGTTTAATGAGCGTCATACAGTAGTTTCACACAAATGTTCAATATATTGCCATTTCACCGAGCAAGGTCAACCAGTCAATGAGTGTTATTTTTATACTCTGACAGTGAAAAATCCAGTCTGGGTGTCAATCGCTCATTCAATAGATCTGCTTCCTTTTCTGAAAGTAAGCAAACCGAAACATTCTGCTTATACTATTCATTGTGTTCCCTGTGGGTTGGTCTGTCAGATCGCACACAAACCCTCACATTTGTGCTGGTTTTTAAAGAGGAACAAACCAGGGGACCAAACAAAATGAAACAGTGAGAAGTTTTGAAGGGTCTGGGAGTGAGTACATTAGAGGAACCTATTCATTACTCCAGTCTGTGCCGGCTGACAGGCCCTTTCTACATTAATATCAATTATCGTCTGATAAATTGCGCAAAACGGTCGGCACTGCATCGGTTTTCGTATATTTTAACCACGCTGTCAAACCTACTGGTGTTGTATGTTCCTAACCCATCCTCAGATTTGCAGTTTGAGCTGAGAGCTGCCATTTTCAACATTTATTTGAGCAACTGACACATAGTGTCATATTTCCTGGCTTTGCCCAAACCAGCTGTCAGCTATTGCAGGCTTAAACTCTTCACTTGTGTCTCAGGTTCTCTCGGGTCAAGACTAACAGTATGTGAGGCGAGTATACGTATACACACATTTCTCACACTTGGTAAATTCAGGCGTATTCCACACGCAGGCGGTTGTTTGATTAGCTCCACCCAAACATTTATGACCTTATAACTTTGTTTAAACAAAACGGTCTGTTCATCTCTCTTCCTGTCTTTTTTATTTTCTCCACTCCCCCCATTGCTCTTTTTCTCTGTTATCCTCTCTCTGGGTAGTATTCAAAGACAGATATAGCAACAATCCTTATTGATCTAATCTGTTTACTGCATGCTATTTTCGACAGTTCCATCGAAAACTCCCTCCTCCGCAAGCCCCACCGCCACCCACCGCTCTATCCCCATTTGCCTGACCTACATGGCGGTCACATGGCCTGCTTCCCTGGCCTGGCATTTTATGGAAAATCAGCGGGTGAGATAAAGCTGTGAGGTTTTAAGTGTTATCCTCTCTATCGTCTCAAGATGGCTGGTATTGAAAGAGGCACCACTGTCACAGGTCAGGCCAATTTTGGGCCGCCCGTGACAGCTTTACTTCCACCGTTGCCCTCCATTACAGTTTGATTGGATTTGCTTGGTTTCTGTTAAGGATTTTTGCCTTCACGTCACTGTATGTCATTTTAAAGAGATAGTCCACACCAAAATGACAGTTCCGTCATTATTTACTCACCCTCATGTTGCTCCAAACCAGTGTGAGTTTTTTTTTCTCTGCAACACAAAAGGAGATGTTTTTAATAAAGCCCTGATTGCCTTTTTTCCCCCATGCAATTACAATGAATTTTTTTTTTTTAAATCATGAAAATGTCATAAATATAGTCCATATGACTAATACACTAAATCCAAAACCTGTTTTTATTGATAATCATCCTTTACAAAAACTTACTATGCACATTGAGTTGATGAATCAGTCTAACGTGAATGAATCATTCAGACCGAACTGAGTGAAGTGATTCATTTTAAGGATTTATATCAAAAGAGAGATTCTTTCAGACATTGCTACTTTTCTCATGAACATGCCAGTGAGAACTAGAGTAAAGACTGTCTTTTTACAAATATGAACTACCATTCAAAAGTTTGAGGTTGGTACAATATTCTTGGTAAGAAGTCTCTTATGCCCACCAAGTCTGCATTTATTTAATCAAAAATACAGTTTACAGCAGTTCAAATTTAAATATCTGATCCTTCCTAAATCATTCTAATATGTTGATTTAGCATTTAATCATGATCAATGTTGAAAACATATTTTTGTTGAAAACATGTTTTTAAGAATTCTTTGTATACAAATTCCAAAGGAACAGCATTTATTTGAAAAATAAATATTTTGTAGCAACACGCGCGCACACACACACACACACACACACATATGTGTACGTATGTATATAGTTTGACAAATTGCATATTCCTCATTCACTCATTAAATCACTCATTTAAAAGAGCAGCCAGGGTTTTCTTTTTCTTTCTCTTTTTTTTTTTTTTTTTGAGTGAACTTTACATTTAAAACTGTTCAGTACTGCATGATGGTAGTCTGTAGTGCTTTCCGTCTAGTGTAGGTGGGCCGGCATTGGATGATCCTAGTGCCAAGCCAGTGGCTAAAATCCAGGCTAGAGCGGAGCAGCCAGTGCTGAGGGCTTGCTTTCGTGCGGTGACCGAGTCCCCTTCACACTGTCGTCTGCCTGTAAATTTTCTGCTGCCCTTGCTGTTCAGCCAATTACACCAAAAGAGCTTTAGTGATTTTTTTTTTCCCTTGCCTCTTGTCGGGATTTATATATTTATTTATTTTACAGATGAATGCAAAGCATCTCTGAAGGTTAAAAAAAAAATGCTGAATTTCACTGTGCCTATAATATAAACTTTTTTCAGCTCCTTAGCTCACAGTAGGACTGATCAATAGATGTCAGCTATGCTTGCTAGTTTCAACAAGCATTTGTGTTACATAAATCATCTCTACCATGCTTTTATTTTCAAATTTAGATTTATCCAACTTGTGTTTCTTTAAAGCAGCAAATAAGTAATTTTATTACAAGCTAACCTGTGGTGTGCAAATGAAATACAACTGTCGAATAAAACACTAACATGCTGACAAAGTGTACGAAAGAAGATGAATAAGTTTAGCACAACATTTGTGCCTGTTCATACAACTTCTTTCAAACTTTGGAGGCTAGAGATTGTTAATGCATGTTTGTGGTCAGAATGAAAGGCTCGGATTGCTCGTTTTTGACTTAAAAAAAATATGAACATTAGGGAAGTGGGAAAATGTATCACTGTAGTCTATTCTGCCTGGTGGAGTGACAGGCTTTCTACCTCACACCTTTGCTGATCTCAGATCTGCCTGTCCAGCTGATGATGATCAGCTTTGTTCTTCTCTTTCTGTCTCAGTCACACAGTTGCTCGTAAGGGGCCTCTCATCTGAGGGAGGGTAGTGTTTAACTTCTTAAAAAGCCTTTTCTTTATGTGAACTGCCATGTTGGCACTGTTCCTTAAATAGAGCTTTAAAGGCTTATTTCCTCCTGAACACTTCTATTTGTAGATTGTTCTTTCTAATGCTTCAATGAAGTCAATAATGAACTGCCTTTTTAGTGGACTGCACTTTAACCTCAGATAGATAGATAGATAGATAGATAGATAGATAGATAGATAGATAGATAGATATAAAGAAGTTCATACGTGTAAATACATATTTTAGTAACTGCAAATTAAACAATATGGTAACACTTTACAGTAAGGTTCATTAGTTAAACATTAGTTAATGTATTAACTAACATGAACTTACCATGAGCAATACATTTGTTACTGTATTTACTAATCTTCGCTAACGTTAGTTAATAAAAATACAGATGTTCATTGTTAGTTCATGTTAGTTCACAGTGCATTAACTAATGTTAACAAGATTTTAATAATGTATTAGTAAATGTTGAAATTAACATTAACAAAGATTAATAAATGCTGTATAAGTGCAGTTTATTATTAGTTAATGTTAACTAATGTAGTTAACTAATGAACCTTATTGTAAAGTGTTACCAACAATATTTCCAAATCTTTTTATTTATTATTTACTATATATATATATTTGTGTGTGTATAGTCCATTTATTTATGTATTTTATTTATTTATTCAATTTTCTTGCCCTTTCATCAATCAATTTAATCTGTGCCGTTAACAACATATATTTAGTATATATTAGAATTATATTTGGACATATTGATTTTTTTTTTACTATATTCCTGGTCTTATCACATGTTTTGTGATCCTTAATCAAAATTTTCATCCACCTCTCTAAAGTTTTCAAAAGTATACAGAGGAACTTAAAGAGTTTAATTTGGAAAGGTAAAGAAGAAAATTACCCAGTGGGTTTGTGGTTGGCGTCCTTAAAGATTTATGCTACATTTTAAATTAAAATTTTTCCTTGTCTCCATATTAGAAAAAGCAAGAGTTATAAAGTTAGCTCAGTGTTGCATTTTTAATAATTGCATAGGAAGTAGCCAGGCAAACAACGGGGAAGAATAGAGAATAAACAGCGAGAAAACTGCAGCGTAGAAAAACACGCTAGCCACTTTGGTAACTAGCCGCGGGCAGCACTCGGGGTGTTAGCACAGGTTTGCAGTAAGTCGTTCCGAGGCTAACTCAGGTCTGGACTGGGTGCTGAGAGCTCCACACCATCTGCATTTTGCTGTTAACGCGCCTTCACATCCGTGGGAGGATTAGTGGAAAATCCCCAGGTTTTTTCAACCAGTTGACAAATATCAGATTTGTCTCTAAAAATTAGCTCCATCCATATCTCCCACCATATGACACACAAAAAAGATTAGCTTTAATACCCAGCCAGCTTGAGTGTGGAAAAAAGCAGATTAAAGTTTCAGTTTAGTAATATTTACCGAGCCTCTTCTATCGGATCCCGGCTCGGCATCGGGCAGAGTCTTTCAGAAGCCGCACTCCCCCACACCCACACTCTCTCTCAGACGCGAGATGTTTGTCTAGCAACAATTAATGCCAATATTTATCCAATTCATCATCGCCCAATCCAGTGCCTGAAGGTTGTCTTTTTAGGATATGGCTTTTAAACAAACACAGGGAGCAGTTAAAGAGCGTTAAGTGAATAAAGGCAGCAGGTGTCCTTTCAGACGGAGCTTTGTAGTCCTCCCAGGCTGCTGTGCTGTTGTTTTAGCCGCCCATTGGCGTGGAGTAGGGGGTGGCTGGGAAACGGGCCTAGTAGGTGACCCGAGACCCCTCTACTGTCCCATTGTGAGCACTTTTGTGGAAAGGTAGCAGCAGCGTTTGATGTCACTTTAAAAGAGTCAGTCCTACGCATCACGGCACGGTGTGCCGAAACCCGTTCATCCGTAAGTCCGACGCAAATTTACTGTTTATGAATTTGTGTCATGATATACAGAGCATTCGGTGGGTAAACATAATTTAAGCGGCGCATTTCACATCACCTAGAAAAACAGCCTTTATCATGTGTTCTAGCAAAAAGAATTATCGCAGGGAAACAAATTGATGCCCAATGAGGCAAGTTGCAAGGATATTGGTTGCGCACGCATGATTGAACCCCCGCAGCTGTCATCGTTAGCAGGTACGGCGGATTTGAGAGTATTCCACAAGCATTTGCTCAGTCAATATGTTTCCCTTTGCCATTTAATTATCATACTCGTGATCGAGGCATCTAGGGGGAGAGCAGGGCTCGGATCCACCTGCACACAGGATGCTGGCTCGCTGCTCTCTTCCTGGACCACCTCCATACCCAGAGGTTGACTCCTCAATGCAGGAGCCCATAAATGAAATTAAGGTGTCAATTAGTCAATTATGGCGTAATAACTCGGAGGGCAGACGTTTAGAAGCAGAGCGTACCTCAGCTAAGTTCATTTCCTCTGGTCCAGGAGTCCTTCGTCCTGGCTGCACGTCACTCTTCCACCCAGAGCCGCTGAATAAGGCCTCTGCTCGGTTAATTTTATTTTCCGTCGGGTATCTTTTTTGGATCGGCAATTTCCTCTGCTGGTTTTATTTTGAGTCACGTTCATTTATTTACATTTACGTTCCTGCTCCCTCCGATGCAGGATGTACTTTTTTCTTCCCCAATTTGGCTTTAGAGACTTTTATAATTTAGTAATTAAAATCTTTGATAGGCTTTTGAAATTGCATCTAATTGAATTTAATGGGGAGATGAATTTCAATTTTATTTGATTACAGGGACCCCTGGCATAGGTATTTATGGAAAAAACTCTACAAAAATATGCTGTGTGGGCTAAGATGGCATAATAAAATTAGAGGTAATCAGATTTCTCTGTCGTGAATTTCGCTCTAATTTCACTATAATTTTCCATTAGATAGCTAGTTTACAAATATTTGCTCATCTGCGATGGGAGAAGCTATCTGTCTAAAATGATTATGGTCAGGGCCTTCAGAAATGTGGCCCTTTCTCTCATTCCCTTTTAAAACCAGATTGTGAGAGACCGAAATTAGGAAGATTACATTATGACTGTCTGCATCCGGGAGAGATACTGAAATGTAATGATGGCAGGCAGGGGATGAAAGCTGCGTCAAGACAAATGTTTAGACTTTTAAGTAATGTTTTTTAAGTGAACTGGACATTTCAGCCTACCACTAGATAGATGTGCACCTTTCTTTGCTCCAGGAACATCTTTAACATCTTTTTTTTTTTTTCTAGGCACATTTTCATTTGTTTGCAAAATGATGATAGGCTAATTTAATAAAGATATTTTCATTATAAAGATCACCGCCACAAGTCGGCCAATTAGTTTATGATAAGTAACTTCTGACCGCTCCTTTTGGAGATACGCTCACATTTTGGTATGCATTACGTTTGCCCCAGGAAAAATAAATATATAATGCTATCCAAATAGACGTGAGGGGGAATAATATCCAACATCACAGGCTTCGCTAGAACAATACAAGGGCAAATGCTTTCTCAGGCCTTCTTTTCAAGCTACTGCACTAGACTCCAGATTTGTCATATTCAATTTCCTGTCAATTTCACAATTGAGATTTGAGAGGGAAAAAAAACTCCATTTTAAACCTCTGTGGGAAAGCTTCTTTTTCAGGCCAGAGAGATGATGATGATGATGGTGGTGGTGGTGATGCTCCCTTTTCTGTCTTTTTTTTTCAATTTCATTTTCTTTTTTGTGACGCCCTCCACCTCACAGTTGTCCACTCAGTCTGTGTGCCGTCCCACTGGCTGAGACAGCGAGAGGGTTCAAACACAATCTAACTCCCAGCAAAGGTCAGTTTTCTCACTCCGCATGGCCCCGGGCCCTAGGCACAAAAGCCCCTCAATTCACATCTTTCAACTGGGCGCTGGCTTTTGTCCCGGCGGAGCGAGGCGCTTGGAGCGGCGGCCATCAGACCAGCCCCTCCTGGAGTGCGCGGTCAGGGGCAGCTAAACGTCTGGCCCCTGCATCCCTTTGACGGATGCAGCCCTGCCATGTCACAGTCCCCCCTCCCCGCTCGCCCCCATGCCCTGAGCATACCATCATAATGGGCCACATCAAACGCCATTCAGCTCCTCTCCGAGAAACAGAAATGGCAGCGAAAAGAAAAATGATCTGCGACCGCTGGCCGTTCGCTACCGTACAATGCGTTCCGCCAGATCGGTGCACGCTCGTTGCACGTCTTGTTACGGTGTCAGTCAGCGCTTTGAATGCGCTCGACACGTGTTGCTGTACTAATTCCAAAACGTCCCGTGCATAAAGGTGGCATTATGTTGTTTTGTTTGCAAAACTTTTATGAAGTTGGCAGAGATCGATAGGTGTAACCCGGCTGCTGATATTTTGCGTGTTTAGGGTTTTCTCCGGAATGTCTCGAAGATATCTGATGACTGACTGCGCTGGCTCTTCCCTTCTGGATTATTGAGTTTAAGGTGGGAACATTTTGCCATTGTTGCTTTATGAGTCATCCGCATAATCACTAAATCAACCAAAACCTGTTTTATGCTCACAAATGAGATGTAACAGTTAGCAAACAGGAACTTGAGATTGACTCATTTCTCACAGTTATGAGACAGTACCCAGAATATGCATTTCCCCTTTTTATTGGCCTTATTTCTCAGTGCTTTCAAGAAATTAAGCTCTTTTTGTTTTGGCCAAAACTTGGCACTTCCTGCCTGGTGTTTACTCATATCATTTGCGGTTCAAGTTGCAAATGAAAATATTTCCAAAGTCGACTGTGTTTAGATAGAAAATATGCTGAAAATTTGCTGTCCGGGTGCACTTTTGCATGCCGCAGCGGAAGAAACTGCCAGGCAAATAAGGGCTTTGTCTTATAAAGTATTCATTGTCACCTGGTAACGGCTGCCGTTTATCATTTCACCTGAAATTACAATGAAAACTGATACCTTATCAGAGGGACAAGCACATAGAGAGCAGGCAAAGATGAATGAAGAAGAGAAGGAGGGAAAAAGGGAGGGAGAAGAACGGAACGGGGGATGGGACATGTAGGTTTTTCTTTTTTTCCCTTCGTAATATACAACCAACTGTTCCGAGGATAAGGTTACTTCACCATGTGAGCGCTGTTCAATACTGATGTCTGTTTTTTTATTATGAGGAAACTTTAAAATATGCAATAAAATGCAACTGACATAGCCCCTTTTTTCCCCTTTTATATAACCACCCTAGTTTTACACATGAATTTGCTGGTATGCTTTTTTTTTTTTTTTGTGCAATATTCCACAAACTTCCTGTTTTCAGTAAATAACTCATAAAATAAACTGCAATAGTCAAATGAACTGTAGGCCAGAGAGGGTCTTTCCCACAACGTGAGATAAACAAAAACCAGAACACTTTGTTCATTTTAAAACGGGCGTGCTGTTATCATCAGAATCACATGCAAAAATGTCCGACTGATATATCTAATGAGCTTGATATTTTCTCTGAGCCTTTGAGTTTTCCCTCCCTCCTCATTTTCATGGAATCGTGGAAGGCTCCTCCCCGAGAGACTTGAAAGGCTAGAAGAGCCCAAAGATGGGAAGGCCAGCCCACTAAGGGGAGGAAAAAAGTGTGCTCAGGTTCCTCCACTGCTGTAATTTCCTATCTGCCTATTCAGACATCGCCAACTGCTTGGTGTGTGTGCGTGTGTACAGGAGCAGAACCGTAGACCAAGAGAGGGAGAGGGAGAGAGAGAGAAAGAGAAAGAGAGAGAGAGAGAAAGGCAGGAGGAGCAGTCGAGGAAGGGGCCGGCTCTGTATTCTCTCACCTACCCCCCGTCAAACCACAGGAGGGAGGGGCCAAGCCTAGCTGCCAATCAACCTCACTCGTGGCAGCCGGCATTATCTCTGCTACAAACTATTGACAGATTACATGTCAAGGAGTTTAGTACATGATTGAGAGCAAAAAAGGCGTTTATTGTCAACTTCTTTTAGTTTTCCTTTTCTCACAGACCAGCTTACATTTGATGATTTTCAAACAGAGTTCAGTAATATTATGAAAGTTACATGCTTGACAGGATTTAACTTCGACTACCCTGAATATGGTAAGTGACCCTCCTCTTTAACCTTTCTGTGTGAGTGAGTGTGTGTCCATAAGTGAGTGTTTTAATATAAAATATGTCTTGAACAGGGAAGTTGTCTTAAGTGCCACATATCGTCGCTATGAGTTTACTGTACCTTTATTTATAACTGTGCGACAAGCCCTGAGAAGATGGCAGTGTTTAATACGATCACTCTGTCCCTGAGTCCCGTGTTTTCTTTTCTTACTTTACTCGTGCCTCTCAGGACGGGAAGATTTTTAGTAGACTACTTTCATTTTAAACCTGGAAGTAGTCAAGTTTATTTGTTGTTCGGTGATGTTTGAAACTCATATATCTGTGTTTATTAAAGCAGTCTTGTTTGTCTGAGTTCAGGGAATTTTTTTTTTTGTTTTTTTTTTGTTGATGCTGATATAACTTTATGGAAGCACTGATGTGGCATAAACATACATAGGCATGTAAAAATATTAGTGAAGTGACTGGTGTGGCCTAGGGGTTTGTTGCCAAGGGGACTGAGTAAACAAAATGCTGTAGTAAGGTTGTTTTGACACATGTAAGGGCACACAGAACAAATGATATCCCTCTCCGTATTCCTTGTTCCTCCGTTTAGGGATATAATGGAATTGATATCAGTCATACTGTCCCATCCTATTTCCTAATTTCATCACTAAATAATCCGGTTTTGGAACTTTAGATATTATTACTATAAAATCAGAAATGGCAATATGTTCCTGAAATAAACACTGCTGTTTTAGCATAGTTAGTTTTTAATGTGTGGTTTGAGCTTGTTGGATTTCTATTTCAGTTTAGTCTTAAATAGAGTTCCTGGAAAATTAAACTTATTTGTTTGTTTTTTTTATATAGTTTTAATTTAGGCCAGAATTGTAGTGTTTATTCACACACTTGTTTGCTTGGCTTTCACTCGATGCTGTTTAGGGAGAGTTTTAGACGTCACTTTGACACTTATTTGATTATATATTGTGGTGTGTAACTGCTATATGTTAATTTATTTAAAAAATAGATATTTTATATTAAATTCAAAAACAAACATATTTTTGCATGTTCCAAAATAATTCTGTTTTAGTTTTGTAATAGGACTGGTTGTTTAAGTAGTCAATAACTACGATTAGTTTTTTAGCTTGGAAAATATGTACACACGTACATACATCAGTGAATTTTTCCAGTGCCGAAAGTAGGTTTTCTCATAACTGAAATTTTTTTTGATGCGATATCTTCATGTCTTGTTGCCCTCAGGCAAGAACCAATTTTTTTTTTCTTGACACTAATGAACATTGTTTGTTCTAAATGATAAATGGTGAAAGATGAAATTAAACTAAGTGAAAATAAATACCATTGTGGCTTCTGTTAAGGAGCATCTCTTGAACTTTCAGAATGGGCTTCAGATTAGTTACGTCATATTTATCAGAAACATTTTTTTTTTTTTAACAGGATCATAATTTGCTTTTATTCTTTTTATATTTGTTTTATTCTTATTCTAAATAAGACACACCTGAGATTTTTTTTAATTTTTTTATCGTTGTCATTTTGCTGCATGCCCTCTGTTCAGATGACTGGAGTTATTTTATTACTCCAGTAGTTTTTTTTTTCTTCTGTGCGAGCGAATGCAGTTTTAGCCTCTGTCCACTCTGAGCACCTTTACCACTCATCTGCAAAATAGGATCAAATGAGGAGGAAAAAACAACCCAAGGTCTGCAGCCCTCAATAACCTTTATCACAATTTAGCAACAACTGAATCAATTTGATGTCTTAAGCAATAAAAAAGGCTGTTGCTGTCCTAATTCTGCAGCTCTTCGGATGACAGTAAATTTACATTTTTTAATTAAACTAGCTGGAATTTTTATGAGGGGGCTGGGCTATGCTAATGGGAATGTTGTGTGCCGCAGATTAACAGAGTTTTGAAGTACATTTGGAAGGGGGGACATTAAAGGGGGAGAGGATGCTAGGCATCACATTTAACCCCTTTTATGCTTATTTTTCCTGAGGGACCCCTGACACACCCGACCGCTGAGAGCGGCAAGAGCGCTCTTTAGTGAAGGGGTGATCAGTGTTGCCATGTCAACTCATGCATATTCTTTAAATTCTAATCTATAATTGATGACACGCACAGATGACACAGAAGAAAGGTGAGCTCCTTTTAGAAGGACATCTGAAATGCATTTTGTACATTGCACATTTGAATCATTTGAAACAAAATGTTTTTTTTTTTTTTTCAATTTGTAGTTTTTATATATTAAAATATGGCAAAAAATAAATGTACTAAATTATTTATATGTAGCTGTATTTATTTAAATGTTGTATTCATATAGCTCACACATTTTTTACAAAAAATGCATTTTTTTATCAATTTAATTATCAAAGTTAATATATATATATTAATAGTGTAGTTTATTATTTAGTATAATCAGTACATTTTACTGTAGATTTAACTGCTATAGTAAATGTACTTGTATTTACCTGTTTCGTTTTATGTATTTCTTTGAATGAGAAAGGCTAGCAAAGACAGAGAGAGGGCGACTGAGTCTAGCTTGAGTTTCCTGATCAGTCACTGGCTCCCCACCATCAAAATGAACTTTGTCATCCTAATACCCCAACAGTCCCCGAGCTCACAGTCGGGCAAATGATAACGGAGGCTAATACAGGAACGGATCAATCTCTAGGCATGTGAACGTGATGCTTATGAGGTCTCTCCTCTCCTCTCCTCTCCTCCTGCGCATTCATGCAGACACCAGACCCTAATTAAAACTTCAAAACCTTTCTGTCACTTATACACAGTAATGGTCTAATTGATACTGTGCTAGAAAAGGTTGTGGAATAATCAAATATGCATAGTTTTATGTGCTTAATATATGCATTTTTTTTGTAATTGTATAATTTAGCTGTATAGTATATACAAATTATTATGTAATATATTAAATAGTATATTAAATTAAAAAAAATGTTATTTAAATAGGATAATACTAGATTTACTAGGTACTAGGTTTTCTGTATTAACGTAAACAAATACATCCCAGTGTTACTTCTTTGTGAATAAGCTGGAATATTGTTTGAGTAATGATACAATTTCCAAGAATGTAATTTCCCTGGCTGTAAGCAAATCCAGTTATGAACGTAAAGTTCAGGTGAGTTGTGGTGTCATTTTCAGTAAAACAAAAGTCATCTGTACAAAGAGAAAAAAAAAAATTACTATCAAGGCACTGGTGCTTCACAAGGCTTGTGGTTTAAGTTTTGCATCTCGCAAAAAAAAGGTTCTCATAGTGCTACTATCTCGCTGCTATCTACCTCACCTTTTGCAACAAATGTGCCACACGATTGAGAATTTCATGATCCATTTTCTCCCCCTCGTGCAGACACAACATGGAGTTTTCTTGTTTTGGCATATATGGTTAGAAAAGTTGTGGAAAGATCTTCCTCTGCGCGCAGGGCCTCGCAGAATGGCTTCATTTCACGTTTATGATCTTCCACATGAAATTCTAATTTCATGCAAAGTGGGGGAGACAAATAATCTGCGGCAGCTGATACGGCATATAAGAGGGGAAAAGAAGAATATGAAGAAGCAATTAGCACAGTGTGGAAGACTTTAGTCTGTTTGTCTGAAAGCTTGAGCTCCAATGGCCTCGAATGAAATTTGCATGCTCCGCTTATCGGCGCTCCCTTATTATGCTGTCTGAAAGGAAGATTAAGCCGGTACAAAATGTGGCGACTAATCCTTTTAAATGTGGCAGGGGTCTTTAAGGTGTGAACAACCCTGTAGGCAGGTTTCAGGCAGGGTTGTTAGAGAGGCTACCGCGACCCGCTCTTGACGGTTGAGTGCAGCTACACTCTGACGAGTTCCTTTAGTCTGGCAGGAGCGGAGAACGGCAGCTGGATTGCAGTTAAGGGACCGATTGGCCCGAGCTGATGGATGGTTTCTCTGTGCGCTAGCAGTCTTTAGCTCTTTATCTCGGACCCAAACACACAGGTCATATGGGGTGGGGCTGGCGATAAGATTAGAGCATTGCTTTTCCGGTGGTCTTATGTCAAATCTCTACGGCATGTGCATGTTGCATTCATCTCTCGAAGTTTATCGTGTGGAATTAGCAAGTTCCCTCTCATCTACTCAGTCATGAAAATATTCACTTATTTGCCCCCTTTTTTTTTTTTTTTTCTTGAAAGACAATCCTCACTTTTTTTTTTACTCTCCCAATGATAAGCAAGGGAAATGAACGTGTTCCCCGTTGCCTTTTTTCCTCAGAGATTGTTTGCATTAGAGAGCCACAGAGCTGATATCCTGTCCTCTCTGGTAATTGACTGCAAACAGGGGTGCTTGCGTTCGAAGCCTCCCCTGCCGTGAATCCTCTGGTTGTGTGTGCTTTTGCCTGTGACATTCTATTCACTTGGGTCAGTAGCAGGCAGCAGCAGCAATAATTACAGTCTGTACATGATAAATCTGAAGCCCAGCTGTTGCGTTCTGTCACAGCCTACACACTAAACCGAGCAGAGAGAGAGAACAAGAGAGAGCAAAAGGGGGCTCGGGAGTTTGCTGTTTGACTGAATTTTTTTTTTTTAACTCTGTAACTTGATAGGATTACATGGTTCTTGGACCCACACCTGTTAAGAGGCTGTTAACAGAGCAGTTGGCGGTCTCATGGTTAGAGCTTAGAGCTTTTTTAGACTCTTCTGTGTGTCCACTTTTGGGGATTTCTGCCTTTACAAGAGGAGTTTTGGAACTCAAGGCTGTTCTGTCCCAGCCCCAGACCAAAAGGGGGAGGCTAAGATGTCTCTTAAGTCTGTGTCCTAGTTCATACCCTTGGTCTGTATGAGAAACCGACTGCCTGCTTTAAAAAATTTAAACTGTCTGGATGACAGGTGTGGATTTGGCGTCATTCAATTGCTTCAGCTTGAATTCTAACAAGACATAGAGCTGATGAAAAAAAAAAGTGCTTCAAATTTTATTTTAGTTATTATTTAATTATTAATTTTCATTTTTCATTCTTTACTTTTTTATTTTGATGAAAAAGGAAAAAATGTTTAAATTTAATTTTAATAGAATTCATTTTATAACTATTTTATTAATATTTACACTCACTTCAAATCGTCTGAATGACTTTGCTTTGGACAACAAAATATTAAATTGAATCTTGCGCATTTTAAATATGCATACATACATACATACATACATATCAAAGCACTTAAAAAGGAGCTTTTATTTTATAGATGGAATAATCACTATTTTTAAGTGAAATTAATTGGCCTATTAGGTTTCAAATGATAAAACTCTATATAGTGTATTTTTTTAAAAATTGTTCAAAAATAAAGTATATGTACACTTTCTGTGCCTATAATTAAAGTGATGAACTACACTTGTGGTTACTTTGCTAGGAAACCTGTGTGATCTTGAGGGGAACTGACTTCATACATTGATGAAAAATCACCTTGACACCAGTTGGTTAAAAGTAATTCCAAAAATGTCTCAGAAAAGTGAACTTAGCTCAAAGAAAATCTCTAGCATCATTTCTTACCAGATTCCATTTGGTTATCTAATGCAATGACATTCACACATTTTAAGTGTCAAAAAGGGTCCAAACACTTTTTGCAGCCACTGTATATTTTTGGAACGACCAACTTACGAAATGAGTCAAACCCCGTGCAAGCTATGTGGCAAACAAGCCACCTGACACCAGGCTTGTGTGCTATTATTTGTGCAATTTTATGTCCATCTATTCATACACACTGAGTAATGAATGAAAGGGCATGTTGGGTTGTTGAAAGCAACCTTCATTAAATAGTGTTCCAGCATGATTTAGATATTTTCCAGCACTGCGCAGACCACGACAAATGCCATGTTATGGCTTGCACAACCAGCAGAAATAGAATGAAAATACCTGTTCAAGTCTGCCCGGAGTTTTTTTTGCAACTTTTTTTTTTTTCTTTATACCTTACATTATGCAATCTGTGGTGTAGATCCCTGGTATGTGTGGATTGTGTGAAAGCATAAGGCAGGTAGAGGAGAGATAGAGAATGCTAATGGATTGTTTATTTTGCCTGTACGCTGCTATCCTTAAATACCATATTTGGATTTTGTTAGTCTCACTTACTGAGCCCAGACCCTTTCAGAGGGGTTCCAACACCTGTCCTGCCTATTGTGCCGGAATTTTCTATATTTGGCTTATAGTCAGACTCATTGGTTGGTACAAAGGGGCTACATTTGTCAAAGTCGAGAGAGAGAGACATTACCATTAGTGAGTTTGAAAGCTTTAAAAAAAGGGCCAGAAATAATTTCCAAAAAATGTCTTTGTAATAAAGAAATCTGCAAAAAATAATCATATATTTTATCTAAATACATTTTTATTTTTATTTTATATAGTTTTACAACATGTCTCTATAACTGTATTTTTGCAACAGTAATCTTATCTTAGAATGGAGGGAAGAAATTTTAATAATAGTAATTCAGATGGATTTGATTGTCTTGATAAGTAATCAGAGTATCACGATAAATAAGGGAACATTATGACTTTAAAACAGCCGAGCACTGATTGTTCTGAAAGTGTCATGTCCATTGGACGCCCATCTGAGCTTCTCTACAGAGTGAAATAACCCACCCGGCCCTTAATTGTTTGGAAATATTGGAGGCCCCTTTTCACCTGCGTGTGCGCTCCCCTCTCCCCTGATTCATTTCAGAGACCGTCCTCGGCTGCTGGAAAATGGCGTTAATTTTTTTATTACCTGTTTGACTCTCCAGCCTTATTACTGTAGCCCCTTAATGTTCTCCGTAACCGTGGAAACCAGATGAATAAACGTCCGCAAAAGAAAATGAGATGATTAAACAGGTCATCCTTGCAAAACAAATTCGCTTGGTCGAGCGCAATTTGTGTACCAAGCGCCTATCTTAACAGTTTGCTAACAAGGGGATTGTTTGCAAGGGTAACGGGAAGAGAGAAAAAACTAGGGAATAATGATAAACTAGCTCTGAACAAGAAATAATCTGTTTAGAAAAAAGATAAAATATTATACTTGGGAAAAATAAAGCAACTTAATTGTAATGCGTCAGCTTAAAAGCCTGTGTGTGTGGGTGTGTGTGTGTGTGTGAATCTCTATGAGTTAGTCTGTCTTTGACATCTTTTTGCCCGTACAAGGAATGTGTTTAATGTTCACAAACATGCACATTTGGCTCAAGCACACACATTACAAATCCTGCAGTATTTGAATGGTTATCTCCTATTTAAGGTATAGACTATACATTCTGGGAGGTATGTGGATAGTACGTGAAGACGGGGGACAAGATTCATGTCCTAACGGACTGTCTCATATGGAACACCTCCTGGCTCCGTATTCGGACCTTTTAAGTTTTAATGTTTTTTCCTCCACCCTTCCTCTCTTCCTTTTCTCCCATAGTGGACTTGTTTTGACCCCTTTTATGCATATTTAACATGCAATATTTCATCTCACTATGATGGTTTGGTCGCTCTCATCCCTGTAAATAAGAGACTAGCCTTTGCCGATTTAGATATGTAAAGATAGGGCAGAATCCCAGGCCTGAATTAAAGCTGTGTCTGTGTTCGCAGCGAGACCGCTAATGACAAACGGTGGCCATGCCGTGGTGATGTTGTTTATGGAAGTACGCCACTCAAGGGTGTTGGCTGTTTACACTGAAGCGCCACTTTCCCTCATTCTTAAAAAATAAGCCCTCCCCCAATCGTCTATTGCATTTAATTCCCCCCTCCCGAGTCAAGGGGGTGTGGGTTGGTACTGGATTTGAGGTCTCTCGGGGCGAGAGCGTGGCACATTTTGAGAGAGTGCTGCTGCCCCAGCACTGGGGTGTGTGTGGCAGAAACTGAAAAGCACTCGTGCATTATTGATGTTTTAATTTGTGCAAATGCCCGAGTCTTTGTTAAGTGATTATAGAGCTGTAGAGATAAGAGACAGGTACTTTGGGCAGAAACAAGAGCTGGTGCCCACTTTGTTGGCCTAGTTTAGGTGCATTGCTCGGCAAGGTTCAGCGCAAAAATGTCAACGTGTCAAAGATTAAAAAAAAGGAAAAAATAAACCTGTTGATCTTTTGTACTTTTTTCTCAACTACACCTCTCCCATTTATGGTACAGTTTTATAGGTCTTTTACATCCCTTATCAAAAATTATTTGATGTAAATATAATAGAACTGACCTGAAAAGCCCCATAAGCAAATATTGTGTGTGTCACGCCAGCAGCTGACCTTGGGAAAGAATGCAAAGTTATAATACCTCATGCTAGAACAACAAACCCATAAAATAATGCTACACAAAGTGAGCTGGTTTAGGTAAATAGGAGTGAAGGACTTCGCTTTTTTCAAACCTTGATTAACAGGAACATGAGATCATAAAGTTTTCCATGACGCGTCTCATTGCTGTTGTAACTGGCAGACGGTTTGTGCTGGCTCTATCATTGCTGTGCACAAATAGAGTGAATCAACAGGAAAAGTGAAATATTGTAATTATGCTGTCATGCAAAGCACATGCACAAGTGCGAAGTCGCTTTTTTAAATGAGAATTATCACATCGTCAATAATGCTGGAGGGCGTTCATGTTTTTTTTTTTTTTGCTGTTTGTGTTTTCAGAAAAGGTGTGTGTGCCTGTGAAAGAACAGAGCGATAGAAAGGCCATAGTTATTGTGCACTGTCATTAAATGCATTTAAATATTTAAATTGCCCTTTTAAAAGAAGTTATAATATCTTAGATATTTCAAGCACTGCAAATATTTTAAGAGTCTGAGTCTACTGTTCTGCACACATTTACTTCTATAAACATCTATTGTTTTAAATTAAGGTAACTATAATTACTAAAGCTTGTAATACTGTATTAATACTCTAGCTTCGTATGCACTATATGTATATTAAAATGATTAATTATATTAATAATTTAATTTCATCATTTTGTATTGCATTATTAACATTATCATTTACACGTATGCATGTGTTTGTGTGGGTGTGTAGACGTTTTGTCAGTTTTATCTAACTTCTGTTTTCACTGACATCATATATAGCACATTTAAAGCATGTTCCCCACATACAGCCTGTCATCCTGTGGAAATGAATCAATGTGCAGTTTGCTCTCAACGGCCACAGCATGAATGAGGCCGAGAGAAACAAGCGCATGGCTGAAAGCTCTTGCAGCTTTAACAGGGAGCCTGTCTTTCATCCTGACCCACACACTCTGACACTCTTATTGACGCAGCGCTGGTGGCTACTTCCACTCACCGCGCTGGAAAGACACTCGCCACGTCCCATTTGCACTGAAATCCGTATTAAACCTGTCTCACGAGGCCACTGGCGTAGTATGGGAAATGAAAAGGTATGATGTCTCAGGTGGGACGAGGGAAGGGAAGATGTTAGTTCTGAAATTTAGGGTTTCAGTTCGGTCTGTAATCTGACCCTACTTGAAAACAGAACGAAATGTCCTTCGAACTCAATAGGTACTTGAACCAATAGGGCTGAAATGAGTGCGCCGTAATAGACTTTCTGATATTTGAAAGCGGTATTTTGCAGAAGTAAAAGAAATCTCCCCTCCCCAGGGTGAAAGCTGAGCCTGCACAGGAAAGTGAGCCTCTATTTTAACGTGTTTCTCTGTGACCGATGACATTTAGCCCATCTATTGGATCACATGTCTCACATTATCTCTTATTTCACTAAACCCAGGCTTAATTAATAATTGATGCAAATGATATAATACCACTGATAGAGAAGAGATACATCAAGAATTATCCACGAATTTGAATTTATTTGATGATTTTGACTAAGAATAATAGACTGGGTTCATACTAAATTAGCACAATAGAAAAATGCTGTTTTCATGTAGAATATTTAGCATTTTCATATAAGTTTTGGCCACGTTCTCTGTACATGTTTGGTGGAAATTTGATTCACTTCTGGTAAGCAGGCTCTGTATATTCTCAGCCTGAAATGTATACTGTATGTGGTGTGCATGTTGAGGCAGTAAAGGTTTTATTTGGTTCCTGTGCACCTAGAATGTTCCGCACTTTCTTACTGGCTCACAAAGAGCAGCTATGTGCTGTAATTAACATTTCGGCAGACTTATATCACTTTGCCTCTATTTTGTAATCAGCAAAGGTTTTCTCAGGTGAAAATACTGACATATCCCAATAATTAGAGACTGAAGTACACTTTTTATGATGTGCATATTTCCCAACCAGGAACTGGGCGAGAGAGGGCTAAAGAGAGAGAACAGATAGAGAGAAAACAGCTCACATGTTTTGGCAAGTTGTTTTACATATCAACATTTTTTCTGCCTCCTGTGCGCTTGGAAATTTGTTCTCTGTCAGTAGTGAGCCGCCATACAGAAGATGCATTAAAAGTGCCATAACTCGCATAACCCGGCCGGGCTAAAATCAATTGGAATGGATAGTTAAGCTGGCGCTAAAAATCAATGAGCAATTCATGTCCTTGATCATACTGTGTCATTTCTCTCAATGTTAGAGCTCAAAGCCTAGCAGAGCATGACCAGCCCTCCCTTTGCACATTACAATACATATATATCCATATTTCTTTATTTGTGTTCTACATTTCTGCATATTTCTGCATTTTGCAAGCCAAGTGCACGGTTTTGCTGGCCTCTGAAGAATATCCCGAGTAAGAGAAATCTTATCTGGACAATCTGGGCTGAACTGGATGAGTTGCTATCTCAATCAAACACTTAAAAATAGCTGAGGGTCAAATTTCAATGATCATAGTCTTCTTGGCCTCTCAAAATGTTGCAATCAATTTGCATGGCATACCGAGCAATGGGAAGGCTACCCGTCCGCAAGTCCCGTAATGGAGGGCTGGGGGCAGGGACATGGCCAGACAGATTAGGAAGATGAAAAGTCAGTGTTTCAAAATAGTAATTTTGTCCTTATTAATGCCATTAGTGTAACAGTCAGCATGCATCAAATCAAAGGAGGAAAGGAGTAGCTCAGTCCCTTGTCTCGGCACTGTGACGGGACTGTGTCGAGAGTGATTTGAGCATTTTGTGTTGATGAGTGAGGGTTTATTCTCTCTAGTCTTCACTAAACAATGGCGTACAGCTTTCATATACTTTTTTTTTCTTTTTTTTTTTGTCCGGTAACGTCATGGGTTCGATTCCCAGATTAGAAAGTCATATTATTTATAAGACTGTGAGTATTTTCATGTAAAACAATCATTTTTGTTTTATTTTCAATTTGTATATGTATATATATATATATATTAATTTTTTGTCCACCTACATGCACCATAAAAATATTCTAAATCTATTTTTTTTTTTAGATTTCGGGTTGACTGAACGTGAAATAATCTGAGATTACAGCACAAAATGATATCATTCACATCATCAGTTGTGTAATTATCATGCAAGAACGAGTGCAAAATGAAGGGACGCGAATGGACACAGTCATCCACGACGGGTATGTGCTGCTGTTAATAACGCAGGCCTGTTATTGAACACAGTTGTGATAAAAGATGACTACAAATGACATTTCTGAGTCCAAGACCCGATGGAATCGATGTCTGTTAACAGGCTTGTGTCCACACGCTCCTTTGAGAGAGAAACCTTAAAGTCACCTCCTCCCATTTGGCATGCGGCTACAGATATTTTTCACCCCCTCCTTTTCTGTTGGTATAATTTGTTACGTGTTTGTGTAGCCTTTCAGACAGCAGTTGTTTGGCACAACAGGTGTGGCTCTTGTGCCTTTTTTCTGACTAATGTAGCAAAGGGCACTCAGTCATAGGGTGAATGCTTTGGATTTAAAGCAAGGGCCTTCAAACCAGTTGTCTTCTGGGATAGAAAAAGCTGGTGAGTTGAGTACACATGGTCAGTTGGCTCCCAGAGGTGAGATGTACTGGAGCAGCTGGGCCTTCTTTTTTTTTTTTTTTTTTGAAGGGGAGGATATTTTTCCCCTTGTTTCCAATAAAGCATAAATGAATGTTTGTGGCAACTGAGGCGGTGCAGTGCACATGCCAGAACAGAGTGGTGCAGTTGTGTCTTCTAGAAGGGCCTAGGAATTAATGTGATATTCCTAATTCTTAGTGGTATAAACATATCCCTTTAAAATCAATATAGATAGCCATTTTACTTCTGTAATGTGATACATTTTTAAATGTAAACAGAACATTCTGCAAGTAAAAAATTTATATTTTGTCCATTGAGAGGTGATTGGATGATAAACAGTGGGTGTAATATATCCCTAGTGGCCTTTGTGATGTCATCATGCAAGGAAGTCGTTTGCAAGTTACATTTTGATTTGATTTCTTTACAATAACATGCACACATAGTTAATTTACAATAACTGTAATTAAAGTATTCTAATTTCATTCTGCATTTATATTATTGAAGTTTTTGACTCTTTAAGTGTAACTCCAGTTGGTTAAGTACAAGTTTCTTTTTGGAAAGCACCTCTTAGTAGTTTCATATTTGCTTCACTGCTGTCCCTCTCTTGCTTTCTCTTTTTCTCTCACTCACTCACTCACTCACTCACTCACCCTCTCTCTCTCTCTCTCTCTCTCTCTCTCTCAATCCATCTGCATCATGTCGATCTGTCAGGCTGCCAGTGTCTGTTCCAATTAGATTCCACTTAATACACGTAACCTCGATTAACACGCAATCAAGCTCAGATAAATCACATCCTTTAAGTCTCCCCCTCCGCCTCAGTACCATTGCTGTGCATCACCCTATTTTCTCTGCAAGCACATACACTGTTTCACATTCTGTAAAGCCAATTTGATACTAGCATCTTGGAAACCTTTTTTTGAGTTAGCTTCCTGAAGATATATGTCTCGGTTAGCATCGAATATTTATCTTTCAGGGTAATACATTTTCAGTTTCAGGTTCAAAAGCTGATTGACGTGAGGCGCATACCAAAAGAAAATGTTTGGAGAATTATGTATGTGCGAGTAGATAATTCAAACCGTTTATGAGGCAAAAAAAAAAAAAAAAAATTAAATCAAACAAAAGAAAGGCATGAAACAAAACAACCTAAGGCAACAGAAAGGCCTGCGCAGCACTCTGGAGTCTCGCTTTATGTCTCGCTTTATTAATCACGCTAAAAGTGCTAACATTGACATGTTTAACAGATTAGAGTTTTAATAACAGGCCGGGTTAAAGTGCTGGCGCATCGGAGAAGATATCCTGTCTGACGTGAGCGGCCCGAGTGCCTTGCGCTTCCCCTCCCTCGACCGCGCGGCTCTTGCCAATGATAAACAGGGGCCGGGTGGAGGCCTGCCCCCGTGGGGGCAAGAAGGAGGATTAGGACCTCACCTCCACATCACATACTGCCGAAGAGCCGCTCATTATTAACTTACACTACAGGGAGCCACTGCCCTCGACCCAGCAGACTCACAACTCAGGCCGTAGCCCCTGAATGTAGTGAGATTATCGACGTATACATATAAATACCTGACTAGTTTCGTAGAGGTGCCACACTGAAGCAGCGATTCGTTTCTCTAGCTTTAGGTGGACAATGGCTGCTGGCCTGCGCTGGGTAAATAGAGCCAGGATTTAAAATAAATTAAGCTATGAGAAAGGCTCAGGTTGATCCTTTTCTTATCTCTAGTGCTGAGTTGTCAGCTCCAAGCCTTTTATGGGACTTTGGTAAAGCCCATGTGCACAAGAACAGGGACAAGTGCCTAAGATTCAGTATTCCTGCATTAGCATTCAGAAAAACAAGCTGTTTGTAAAAGGTAAATACATCAAAGTTGTATGATTGTTCATAGAAAATCAGACAAATACGTTCAGTAAGCAATAAAGCAGCCCATTTCTTCATAGAAAAAGCCCTGTCTCTTTAAAAAAAAAAAAAAAAAAAGAGAGACTAGATTTCCCTCAAAGTTCAGATCATCTTTTTCCCCCCTCCTCGTTCCCAGAGAGAAATAGGGAATAACGCTGATGAGTTTTAGCAGCTTCAGCCAGGCGATGGGCGAATATAATAAGTGTTTTCGCAGACGTCACCCATGATTATCTCATCGAGGCATTTTGGGTGAATGTGGTGGATTTAGAGGCTCCTCTATTGTGCTGACATCATCACTCTTTAACAAGCTACATTAAATCACGGCTAAAATCATCCGAAACTCTTCCGAACAATGAGTGTCTGGGAAATTTAAAGGGAAAGCCTGGGGTTTAAACTTGTTTTTTTTTCTTTCTTTTCTTGTGTGTTTGTTTTGTGTAGTATAGCATGTCATACATTGTAAAATGAGGGAATTGGGGCAAATTTCCTTTCTCATTAAATAATTGGATAAAGGGAAAACACTGTTTTTCTATGTATGTGCAGTCAGATGAACAATGAGGGGACAGTTCTCCAGTTCACTGTTTATGTTTCTGTCTTTATGCTGTTTTGTGCGTGTAATGAATGTGCCTTTGTGCTGTTATTTTGCAGCGTGTGGTGTCACTGCATGATTTGAATGTAATCATATTTTATAATCTTTCTTTGGAATAACAATTATTTCTCAACACGCTACGTTCCACAATCTTACAATAATACAATAGAAATTTGTTCAGCTGCCATATCTGTTTTGTTTTTTAGCACCCATTTTTTAGGAACATGATTTTTATTTGAAAAACATTTTTGTTTTATTTAATATTTATATTATAATTATGCATTTATGCATTTTGGTGTTTTTATTCAAAGTGACTTATATTGCATTGAGCATTGAAGGTACACATTTACATTTTATCCATTCTTAAAAATAATTATATCGTATTAAACTTTTATATTTTATTTACATTTAGAAAAATTTAGATGTCAATTCTGTATCTCTCTCTCTCTCTCTCTCTCTCTCTATATATATATATATATATATAATACTCTTTAATGCTCTATATATATAGTATTTCTCCTAAAAATCTGCCCTGCAGCATGGTGTAGATTTGCATGAGCGGAGAGGAAATCCAGTGACAGACAAACAGGTTATTTAGCTCCGCTAAAGTGGACTGGTGGTCTGTGATCAGGGCATTGCTCCCACTTGCTGTTCCGCTGGTGCGAGCGACCCCTTGTTAAGGAAGAGCGCAGGAGAGCAGAAGCAGCGGAGGTGCTGTGGAGCTGTTTAAAGAGGCTCAGCGTGGGCAGCGTGGAGCGAAGTGACAGAATTAGCTAAGCCCAAGTGAGCAGGGCTGGTAAAGAAGCACTGCTGGCACTCTGAAGGATGCAGAACTGCTGCTCAACACCAGCCAGCCAACAGAGACCCAGTGCCCCCCTCCTTCAGGGTCTTCCTCCATCACTGTCTCCTGATGTTGTAAAAGAAAAGTTTAAAAATGTTCCTTTTTATGCTTATTTATGAGCAAAACGGCATCTTTAATGAGGAAAAATGCAGATTTTTTTATCCATCTGGAATTGATCATTAATTATGATTACACATTTTTTTAAACAAAATTTCAATTTTGATTTCAGTAAATTTGAATTTGGAAATTCGTCTTATAATATTTATCCCAAAATAAAGAGGACATGATAGAGAGGTACAGGTTGACTTTAAATATCCCTGGCCTGGGATCAGGACATCCAAACAGGAAACAGTTGCAGCTCCTTGGCCTGATTTCTTAAGTGTCATGAACCTTCTGAAATGAAACCCTGCAAATAAGTCTTTTCCAAAGTCACTTTCTCTCTGCATCATCACCAGTGAGGACAGCGCGAGAGGCGAGCAGCTGAAAGATAATATGTTTAGCGTGTAGACAACAGATCAAAGCTCATCCCAGTTAGTGAGTGTTTGCGGCTTTGTATGCGTGTGGTCAAGGAAAGTGAGGGCAAACAAAACAACGTGCCATGTGCGAGTCAGCACTTTGTGTGTCTGTGTGTGTGTGTGGATATTAGGGTTGAGTGGTGATGCTTGGGGACGGCCATAGCACCAGCGAGGGCCTGCTTTGATTTTGTCATTATTACAGGGCCCTAGTTATTTGAGCAGGGCTGGGGGTGGATTCCATGGCCAGCCCACTAACTGTGTCTGCATGTCCTTAATTCCTGTTGATGTGCAGGCCTTGGGCACTGAGTGTGATGGAGAGGACGCGTCACCAGTGGAAATTATTGTGTGGCCTCTGAATATCACGTCGAAACTACGGTAGTTGATGGCTGCTTGTGTGGCCCCGTCCTAAAAGGCAAGAGACCCAGGTTGGGTGCATTAGTGCGCACCCTACTGCAATGCCATGATTCGCCACCCGTCTATTCAAAAATCGCTATAACAGTGTTTCCTTACATTTTAACTTTCTATATTTTTCAGTAAAAACTGTGAATTCATAATTCCAAGTGGTAGAAAAATGCAATAAACTCATAACCTCAGACAATGAATAAAAAATGTGTTTATTTACAATGTGACTTGCTGCATTGATTGTTTGATACAAGGACTGTTTGTTTCAGTTTGAGGCAGGTTTTTTGTTCCTGTTTAAAGAGTATGTTTTGGTTAAAGATTTTTGTGCATATTCAGTTTTTGTCGGTAGGGAACAAGAAGTGAAAAGTCGCAAAATGACTGATTTACTGAACTTTTTTGTACAGGCCTGTTATAACTTTAATGTCAAGTTGAAAGAAGACTCTAATGCTCACCAAGGCTGCAATTATTTGATCAATAATACAGTAAAAAACAGTAAAAACAAAAAGTAATATTGTGAAAAAAATATTTTTGTTAATATATTTTCAAAAGTGTTGAAACTTTTGTGCTTCTTTATATTTTGTGGAAATTGTGATTTTTTTTTTTCAGGATTCTTTGATAAATATAGTATTCAAAATACCATTTACTTGAAATAGAATTTTGATTCTGAAAATATTGAACCGTAATGAAAATAAGAAACAATACTTTTTAAGAATAATTCACAGTTGACTAGTTGGCCGGCTAACTTTGTTTATTAATTAATATTTAATTTTGATATAATTTAAATTTACTTAAAAATTAAACTTGAGTGTATTTTTACATTACAAGTAATAGTTCTAATTTCAAAAATGCTTCTCAAGACCCCTCCATTCTTATTCCATTGCACTCTGTCAAGCTCTTCTCATCTTATTTAAATGCCCCCTTAGAAAGATCAGGTGAACCTGAAATCAATCTAATTATATAGGACTTCTGATTAGTCGACTAGTTGTACAGGCAACGCACCTGGTCAGTTTTGAAAGTTAGTTTTGGACATCTCTACCACTCCTTTAACACTGAACATGTTTATGATTAGAGAAAGACAGTGATAGAGACAGAGAGAGAGAGAGAGAGAGGGCAGAGAGAGATAGAGTGAAGGGAAAGAAAAAAAAACAATCTCATCAGGCGAGAGGCCGTTTGCTTAGCAAGAGCTGACAGTCTTTGTGTATGTAAATGAAGAATTTAGACTAATGGAGTTGAACCATTTCTAATTTTGTGATGGCAAGAGGATTTTGATTGAAAGTAATTAAGCAAGCTAGCTGTAAAATTAATTAAAGCAAAAGGAGGGGGGATTTTTATTGGATTGGATAGCGATATAGCTGCTGTCAGGCAGGGGGACAAATGGGGGTGACCTGGATTCTCTGCCCTCCCTCCTCCCACTTGAGACTTTTATGTCACTTTAATCTCCTTAGAGCGGCTGGTGTGCATTTGTTCGAAATAATCAAGGAAATATGGTCAGAAATTGTCAGCTTTCAGATCTAATTTACCTGACAGCCTCGCGAGCGTGGACGCGCAAGTGTGTCCGTGTCGGTGCGTATGTCTGCGTGTGAGGTTTTTTCCTGTCTCCCTCTTGTCCCTCTCTTCAGCTTTGTGGAAAATGCTTTTGACAGTTTTGAGACATCTTGACTCCTTGTTGAAAAAAATGACAAGGAACTTGGTCAGGTTGAGATGAACCCTTCAATGAGCCAGCGCATCAAGGCTGAGACTAACTTAGTGTGTATTAGTACATGAAGTGTGCACTTTTAGGATATTAACAGTGCTTCAGTTCATTTAAGCCCTCCTTCTATGAATGTTCAGACTGTCTGTTGGAGCAACATATTATTTTGACCAAAACGTAACCAAATATTCAATATTGGAAAGGTAAAAATTGAGACGCTGAGCATTGAAAATACTGATAATGATCAGTTAATCTGAATATTGGATGCGCTACACTGTAAAACAATTTTTTTTCAGTTTACAGGACCTTTTGAGTCACAGATACAAAGAAGTGTGAAAGTACACTTTTTTTACACAATAGTTGATAGAACCTAAAAATCTGCATCAAGTTATGATTCATTTAATTTTAACTCGTTTTATACAGTGTACTGTATATGATGCACATTTTATCTGTATAATATATATAATAGCAGTACAAGGCAAGATCAATTCTCTCAAGTAGGGTGGCATCTGCAGGCCTTGTCCCATCTGAACCCAAAAACGACCTCTTCATTATGGGCCGTCATGCGGAGTAACAGCCCTGAGGAAGATCGAGGAAAAGAGGGGTGGAGGTGAAAAGCTACAGTAGGGTCCCAGTGAGGCTGGGGTACGGACCGGTGCCTCTAACGGGATTAAACCCCTCTGAAAACACTCCCTCATCCTTGTCCCCCAAGAGCCCCCTTCCGGCCCCCTTTATCAATTAATATAATAAAAGGAGGAACAAAGAGCTTCCCTCCTCTCCGTAATTAAACTTGTCCATCTCTGGAGGACTGTCACTACGAGGACCCTCCGTAAAAACCGGCCAGGATCATCAAATCCCAGCGTGAGTCGCAGAGATGGGAGCAGAAGTGTGGCCTCCCTAGCGCTCCCCATGTATGCCATTACCGTTGAGTGGAGGGTGATATTAACCCCAGTGGTTGCCCACCGAACCCCTCCATTATGACATCATGTTTTCTCCAGCACCTTCCGTCATGAGCTCTCAGCTCCTTATCTCTCCTGTCACCATATGTGTGAGGCTGTTAACAAACCTGTACTCAGAACGGAGAAAATCATGCGCTTTGGAGAAGAGAGAGAGAGAGAGAGAGAGAGAGCCCGGGTAGACAAACGCTTTCACAGCCAGCAGAGCTTTTGATAGAAATTAGTTTCACACAATATGCAAATTCCTGCAATTGAAAAAGGGGCTCTTTAAGTGACAGGTTGATATGTGATTAAACGACAATTAGAGCGCTGGAAATAAGCGACGACGGCGGGTCAAGTGCTGAGCTGCTGAGCTGAAAGGTAGCAGACTATTGAGGTAACAGTCATGGGGGAGGCCAGGAACAGGACCCAAAACAAATTAGCTGCTGAAAGAAAAATGTTGGCACAGCTTGTCAATAAACGTCTAAGAGAGGAAAAATGAGATTCAGGGCACAGAAAGCTTGTAAGACCCACCATGCTAGAGTGTTCTGACTGGTTGCTACATCCCAATAATCTCTGTAAGATTCTGATCTTAAGCCTCCTTTTCAATGCAAGTCTATACTTATTTTTGACTCTTTTTTTTTCTCAAAAAGCTAGACAGTTTAAGGTATCTTTAATGTAGGTAGGCTATGTGGAAAGTTGCCTTAGTGGGTATCTCTAACAAAACGTAAATGGATGAGGATGTAAATGTACCTGTAATATCGTTGTGATGGTGTTGTTTATATGAGTGCACATTTGTTTGTCCTTTTGAGCGTATCCATATAAGTAGATCCAACACAATCCTTCTGCTATTAATAGTGTACATTTGGCTTTTTTCTCTCTCACTGATTTGGACCTAATTGGCTATGTCCCTCTCAGCTAGACCTTTCCTCCCCTACGGTGGGACTTAAAACTGTGCGACGGAAGGATTGCCTTTCTCTCCAAGAAGGACATGAAAGGCCCATGGCCTGTCCTGGCAGCAGATGGCTGCGGCCTCTAATCCCCTTTGATGCTGCGGTGGGCAGTTGCTCCTGAACATCTCCTGCAAAGCCATGAAAACTTGAGCTACTTTTCCTCTAACTGACCCCAATTGTCAAGGAGCCGGCAGCTGTCAGACTTGGTTAGCTGTGCCTTAACTGAGACTGAAGGGCACAGGTTGCTCTCTCTCTCTCTCTCTCTCTCTCTCACTGGCTTCCTGTTTTCTGTCTGTCATTTTCTGTGCATTCCAAGGGTACAGTATGACTGCGGATGCTTATGGGCTGTACATTCACAGCAATATTGTTGTCCCAGATGGTTCATGTTCCACTAAGAGGCTTAAATTTCATCACAGCTCACCTTAATTATCAGCATTACAAGCAGTGCAGTTTGTATTTTTCTCCCTAATGTCAAACCTTTATTTTATTATATTTTATTTTATTTATTTTTTTTCATTTATTTTATTTATTTTCAATTATCAATTTTGATTTTAAAAGAAAAATAAATGCCATTGCCCTAAAAAGACTTATCACAAGCTTTATCATCTAAGGGTTTGAATGGGAGTATTTAGGTTCACACAGCCGTCCATTTGACAGAGATATGTAAGACATAACTCTTGGTCTTGTGAAGAAAGTGCCTCTGTCGGAGACGGTCCCATGATGGCAGTGAGTTCACTAATGGAATTTTTAAAGTATTAAGAGTCTTTTCTCTCAACCATTTCCTCATTTGCAGGGAACAGCCATAAATGAGCACATACACTTCAAGGCTTGACCATCAACACCACATTAGTTTATATAGCGGTGTATGAAGAAATTATGGGTTTCCATCCGCTCGGATAGCTGGAAAGTGAGGGGAAAAAGGAGTGTTTTCTTCGCTCTCCACAGTTGTTGCACTAAAGAATAGACTTGTACTAAATGGCTTTGATTAAATTAAAAATCACTCACCCAAATGTTTGAATGTGTTGGCACTATTATCACCTCCGGTTCTTATTAATTCGGCACTGTAAATAGATTCAGGACTGAACTTTAGCGTAACCCTTGTCTTCTCGTCTCCCTTGCAGCCAGCTCTCTGATATTAATTAGAGGCGGAAAAAATACACTGAAATGCTCAGTTGTTACATTGGTTTGAATTCTGGTAGCTTTCTCGGTTGTGCATGTTAGCATGCCATCGGAAAATGTCAGTCTGAAGCAGCTCACCATCTGGGTGCATTTACAATTTTTTTTTCCCATGATGGGATTGTTTCAGGAACATTTGCCATAATCATTGCTCGCATTAGCTTTCACTGGTGTTTACATCAGATCTTGCACATGGTGCGAATTCGCTCGCACCTGATCTTGAACAGATAGGCTTGATGCTGAGTCGTGTGCAGGACTATTTCAAGACTGAAATGCGATTGTTTTAATACCTTAATCCACCTGTCCTTGGCATTCAGGATTTTGAAGAACTCTGCTGGTAATTTCAGTGGCCTCCATTTGAACCAGGCCATTTCATTCTGACCTCTTCGGCTGATCCCTCTTTCTCCTCCAGCCTCTTGACGTCACAGTTTTAATGTGTCAAAATGACAATTTATCACCCGACTGACCTATTTAAACAGTGTCGCTGCGAGTGGACCAATCAGAATAGGCTGGATTCATAACCCCAAAACAAATATTTCCTCTTAATTAAGAGTGTCCCTCTTGTGTCTTCCCACACACAAAATCATTATACAGCAGTGATTTGACTACTTGGCAGGAAATATATCACTCTTGACTGCATGTTAATCTGTTAGGGCCTGGTTGTCAAACGAGAATGGGGGGCACCAGCAGTGACGGTTTCTCCGTGCATTGATAGCCCCCTAAGGGACAGTTAACCCTCAAATTTCCCCTGTCTGGCCCAGCTCTCCGGGTGGGCATTGGCACTGAGAGTGGGTGGGGGGTGGGGGGAGGTGATTGTAATGCTTGTTGATGGTGTACAAGATTTTTTTATTTATTTTTTCTGTGACAGACCCTCATTAAGTGCAAATCTCAATAGCGAACTGGCACTTTAGGATGTAGAGGAAGTTCAAGCAGGAAAGAGTGCATTAGAGACACCTCCCTTCTGTCCTCTCTGTTTTCCTGATCTAATGTACTTTACGAGGAATTGAAAATAGGGGTCAATAATTATGCATTTTAATTATTAACCTGGGTCCTTCTTAATTGTGCTTTTTAAAGCCTCTGTGCATGGACATGATGCTTTATTGCTCTGTTAGTCTGGGCAAGCTTTGACCAGACCTCTATCCTTCCATAAGCCCGTCTCTATTTCACTGGGCTCTAATGCCATGGTTTTATTTTATTTTTTTCCTCTTCTTACTCTGTGAACCACTACGTACAGCAAGGACATTTTAGAAATATCAGGGATATTGTGAACTTTTTAATGGAAATTAATACATTATTTAATAAAAAAAAAAAAAAAATATATATATATATATATATATATATATATATATATATATATATATATATATATATATATATATATATATATATATATATAATTTTTTCTAGTTTAGGGTCTGTTTAATTATGTACAATTAATGTTCCATTAAATTGCTTTTTATAAATGTCATCTCTATAAAATGTTTTATTTTTATAGTTTATTTTTTTTATAAAAGATTTATGTAAATGTATTTTTAATATTTTTATAATTTTATAAATAATATATTTTTAGATTTGATTATTTAATTCAGTAATCACAAACTAATAAATTGATAGATTCTTTTGTGAGTGCAGTCTTTATAAAATTATTTTATTATTTTTCTTGTTTTTAAATGATTTTTACATTTGTTGTATGATAAAATCCACTGTTCTAAAGGTGTGGAAAATATGTACGTTACTGTGACCCTGGTTTGTGTGCTTATTTGTGTAAGTGCGTCACATTTAGGCAACAGATCATTTTAATTAGAAGATGCATTGATTGACATGATGGCTCTGGGCACAGAGAGAGGGATATCCAACAAATACTGTGGTCATGGTGACCTGATTAAAAACAAACATAAAGCCTAATTTGAAAAGAAAAATGGGAGCAGTCACATTTCAAACATCTACAAACCATTATAATTGTCCTACATTTTCCCCCAAAATGTTTAAAAATAAATCTAAATATTATGAATGTATTCACATTTACATATAATAGTAAAATATAATCTATTGATTAATATTTCAATATAATAGACATTTATTATTATTAACAACTGTCAATTTTCACATGTTAAAAAGAAAAACCTAATGTGGATGTGCGGCCAGATATCTCTCTGTATTGATATATGCTGTTGTGAGCATCAAGTCAAGCAGAAATAGCTTTTCAGTAGGAAGTTGTAGTTTATGATCAGTCCAGTGTAAACAAATTGCTGCTGGTGGCTGGACTCAGACATAGCCTATTATTCACTGTGGGAATGTTTGGTTTGAAACACAAGCGTGTTATTGTTGCCACATTGATAAGAGAGAAGAGGCGAGCTGCTGGGGTGGCAAATATTGAAATCACTCTCAAAACTGCCGTCCTTTCTTCTAACCCACAGCTGACAGGGAAGAGCAATCCTATCAGTACCTGTCATTTCCTTAACATCAAGTGGTTTTAACACAGTGTTTACAGCTTATTAATGTAACATTTAAAATCACGATCAATGAAGCCTCTGTGGTGTTCATTTGTCAGGAACTAGAGCTGTCAAGTGACTTATACACCTACGACTGTACAGTAGGCCTATACCAAACTGCACTTTTGTGCCGTCACAGCTCAGATCCACCGCTGTTGTGTGGGAGCTAAAGAGAATGGTGTAATTACTGTCTCTGAATTCATATAGTGATACATAAAATAGTATTTATCCAGTCTCCTGGGCTAGAGAAATGTGTTTGCCCAATAGACAGTGGCAGTCGTGACTTTAGCTCCATCTTTGTCTCCTGCTTCACTAATTGTAACATAATATGCTTTTTCTACCTAAGTACCTAAAGGTGTTTTGTATTTTTTGGAAATTTATGATGACATGCATCATGAAAATACCATGTTTTTTCATATGGCCTTGAAATGTTTTCATTTTACACTACTTTACCATGGTACCGCAACAGTACTTTTTGTGTAAGGCTAGTAATCTGATTCGGAAAGAAAGCATTCAGCGTAACAGAAACGTTAACGTAAATGTCCTTCGTTTTTTTCCCCCACAGCCTCCCCCCCTCCACCCGTCCTCTCCTCAAACACACCCACGCGCAAATAAACATAAAAAGCTAATTTGTTAGCTACCTCATTTCAGAGGCCCGGGCGCGGGATATTGTGTACGAAAAGTAATGCTTTGTCAAATGTTGACACGTGTCGCAAACATGGAGCCCTTAGCAGAGCATTTATAAAGAGCGCAGGCGGCCAGGACTGTCAGCACATGAGGAGGAGAAGAGAAGCTTTGAAATGAGATTAGCCTGCTGCTCAGCTTCTGCACTCCTCAACCTAATAGTAGATGTGTCTCCAAAACATACACGCTAAACCTGCTGGAGTACACACGGCTGCATGTACTATAGCAAATTGTGCTGTGTTTTCTGTTTGTTTAAATGATTTAATTAGTGCAGTTTTTGTTCTTCCTACTGAAATATGAAGTTTGGGAAGGACATGTTAAAGGGCCTATCTTTTTTGTATATACATACACACAGAAAAATAAGGGTTTAAAATTGTACCTTTTTGGGTACAACAGCTTGTCCCTGGAGCAGTACCCTTAAAAGGACATATTTGTACCTTGTTTTACCCCTAATAGGTACATATTAGTACCTTACAGTAGTAATACGTACCCTTAAGGTACTAATATGTACCTATTAGGGGTAAAAGGGTACAAATATGTCCTTTAAATGCTGTTGTACCCAAAAAGGTACAATTTTAAACCCTTATTTTTCTGTGTGTACCTTAAAGTCTGCTGCTACTTAATTGTCATGTATCATTATTCGCTACTTGCCAATACCAAAAGCGGTTGGTATTAGGGGGCGGGCCACTGTCATTATGGAGAGATTTGATTGGACAGAAATTTGTAATGCAAGGTGAGACATCAATACTTTTGGTCTGGTTTAATTTAAGAGTAACTGTAAATATTAATGCTTATGAACTACAGTTAAAAAGTTTGGCATCTTTTCTTAAAGAAATGTATACTTTTATTCAGCAAGGATGCATTAAATTGATCAAAAAGCGATAGTAAAGGCATTTCAATCATTAATTTCAAATAAATGCTTGTTCTTTTGACATTTCAATTCTTCAAAGAATCCTAAAAAAAAAAAAAAAAGTATTACGGTTTCCGCAAAAATATTAAGCAGGACAACTGTTTTCTGCAATGATATTATAATAATAATAAGAAATGTTATTTGAGCACCGAATCACCATTAGAATTATTAGAATGATTTCTGAAGTATCATGTAACACTGGAGACTGGAGTAGTGGCTGCTGAAAATTCAGCTTTGCCATCACAGGAATAAAATATATTTTAAAATGTAATAAAACAGAATTAATTTATTTTAGATTGTAATAATGTTTCACAAAACTATTTATTTTTGAGCATGAAGCTTTGAGTACATAGACTTCTATCAAAAACATAAAAAAACTCACCAACCCCAAACTTTTGAATGGTAGTGTCAATATATTACATATAAATGTAATATATATATAGTGATTGGTCAACTTTCAGGAGTACACTAGGATTTAGATTTTAGCCTGGTATATTTCTAAAAACATGGACTAAAAGCCATAAAACTTGATTTTCCAATTTGATTTTCATGATGTCTTTAAAATTGGCCTAAAATGTTTGAACAGCATCAACGGAAATGAAAGAAAGGAAATTAAGTCGCCCCAAAACTCTTGTTAAAAATAATAGCACACCTGTTATACGTGCAGTGCGTGACATAGGTAATGTAACCGTGTTTGTGACAAAACTGGCGTTACGAAACGGATTAGAATGTCGGCGTTAGACCCGGGACTGTTTGTAGAGTGGCTGATGGATAGTGTTGGTCCGGTGCCACACACCTGCCTGTGCCTCCTTACACACACACATGCAAACACACTGGCGTTTGCCTCCCCGGTGACACCCGTCTGCCACGTGTATGTGTGTACCGCTGAGGTGTGGACTCCTGTCAGGACCTCTTATTATTTCCCAACAATCTCTCTCACCTTGGACATGCCCCCATCTATCCATCCATCCATCCATCCCTCCCTCGCTCTTCCCTCGAGGGTGGGGTGTCAATGGCAGACCGTCCTGGGCAAAAATAAATAATGAACATAAAATTGGGAAACAAAGCGCTGGCGCCCCTTAATACGCAAACACCTCCAATATGCTGATGTTTTTCTTTTGCACATTGTGTTTTCTAAATTGCCTTTGACTGCGTGCATCGGTAATGAAACTTTATGTCCTTGCAGAAAGGACAGCTAGTCCGATTCGGTTAGGCCTGGGACCATCTTCTCATGCTGGCTTTTGCACGACGTTTTTTTTAATACCCCGGCTTATGAATAAATGAAGCCCGGGTGCTGTTTTTTTTTTTTCCATATTTGTGTAAATTGCTTTAAAAGCATTTTATCATGTCATAAAAAAGTGCAATTGATCTGGAGTGCTCGGCCCACTGGACAGCTGTGTATTTTGTTAATGGCCACTTTGCTCCAAGCGGCTTATTAAAAAATTTATATATAAATGCTAAAATTGCATAAATTATTTAAACACAAAGTAAGCATTTTTTGTTTTAGTCTGGGGGGCATTGAAGAGTAGATTGAGTTTACTATAGCATCACCCAATATTGAGTCATATGCCTGCACGGATGCATATATATCACACGCGCACGCACGCAAACACACGCTCGCACGCAGAGGCTCAAAAAAAGTATATATTTTTTGATGACTTAGTTTCAGCAACCATGGAATGTCACCCATATCCTGGTTGATTGTACTTTCGAATTTTATGATGTTTTTCATTGATTTGTTTCCCCGGCGCAGCTGCCGACCTCTATTGAGGGACGAACGTAATCAGCACTGACGCAAATTAGATGGTTATTCGTTTCGAAAATTGACAGAAAAACAATAAAAAAGATGAAATGCTCCCAAATCAATAGATATAATGAAATTCAAATAATCCGAGAGATGAGGTCTCCATGGCAACTGATAATGTGGAAAAGAAAACAATTTAATAAAGGACAGGCACGCTTTGAAAACAGATTGGGGGGGTTGCTATATAGCGGCGAGAGGGGAGCAGATGAGAGGAGGGCAGGAGGAGGGGGGCAGCAGCGACAGAGGAGAAAGAGAGAGAGAGAGAGAGAGAGAGAGAGAGAGAGAGGAAAAACGACAGAGAGCGGATGTTTGTGGCGGCTGAACAGGCAGGTCCATCGCTTGTTTCCCCCCGTGTGAAGGATCTGTGTCTATCCCAAGGACGGCAGAATAATTAGAAAAGCTTTCATGCCAGAAAGTGCAGATTCAGGTTTTAATACACAAAATTATTTCAGGGGTAGTGAATCGGAAAGCCATTTGTTGGTGACCTTCCTGAGGGGCCCCCTGGTACAGGGCAAGATGGAGGCAGTGTGGCAGGGCAAGCTGAGTTATGGCATATTTGTGTTTTTATAGTGGCTGAGGGAATGGAGATGGGGAGGAGGGCAGGGGGCTGTCAGAGAGAGGGGGGGACGTGCCGTGGGGCTGCGATGGGGGCAGTGTGTGTGTGTGTTGCTGTAGGGTCGGGGTTGCTCATGCTAGAAAGAGAGAGAGAGAGAGAGAGAGAGAGAAGGAGAGACTTGCAGATCTGGCTGTATTTACAGATCAGTTGTCAGAAAAGCCATTTAGAGGGAACACGTACGTCCCAGCGCAATGACAGCAGAAGTGCCTGTTAAAAAGAAAAAGACAAGAAAAACAGACACTGATGGAGAGAGCGAGTGCCGTGATCTGAGGTCGTCGACTAAATAACTTGCTTTTGTATGAAATACAGTCAGAAGATACTTACACCGCTTTGCTTTTGGAAATAAAGCTACGGGCCCCGAGAGGCTGTGCGTTACAGTAATTTTACCGCAAAATTGCCTCAAACTTTCTTACACGTGCTAAAATCATTCAAGTCTTTTTTCATTCATAAACTTCACAACTACATGCTTATTGTCATTTTACAGTGACTTCGAACGTGGCTCATCCAGTCAGAACTAACCGTTTTGTAAAATACATTTCAAGTTAGCATATTTTCTGTCATCCTTTTTTAATTAGGCTACAAATCAAAAACATATCATGATAGCTGTGTAAAAAGTGACAGAAACTTGTTAAACCTGTCTCAGTCAGTGTTTTGTTTGAAGTATTTATTTTACTGTTTGTTTAATTTCGCTCAAACACTGTCAATTTGCTTTCGTGCTAATGGTATTAGCGGTTGGTCCAGGATAACGTGTCCGGCTGGAACGTTTTTTATTCTACTCACAGCTGTAAGCAAATTAAGCCAAATTGGGACTTTTATAACTTGTTATAGAGAAAAATAGTTTGATGTAAAACTGGAGCATTATTCAATACATTGTGAAACATTGTCTAAGCATTATAGTCATTTGAGTATTGGTTAGCATTATACTATTCTAGTAAAAGGAAAGTTATTATCATAGGAAGTCATTAAAGATTACAAAGACTTTAAAAAAAAAATAATGACATGCTAAGTAATATGCGAAAGCAAATATGGTCAATTCTGATTTCGTGTCAACTTTAACAACACCAGACAAGTTTCCTTATTCAGCAGGTCAATGCTTCTGTGTTGATCAATCAATCTTTGCATGAATGAATTGAGAGGCAACACACAGCACCTCTCGTTTGTATGGAGGAGGGTACAAGTATCCCTAACACACACACACACATGGCTCATCCTCCCATTTGAATCCAGTAGCAGGTCCCTGCTCTCATTCCACATTATTTCCCCTGTTCCGTCGACACACCTCGTATTTAAAGAATGATTGTTTTTTAGCTCACCCTTGAAACCTTCCACTTACCATAATGTGCAGTTTGAGGCTGTCCGGCCTGTGATATTAATTTGAGGCTTAGTCTTAAATTCTTCTGTCTGAGTGACTCGTCTCAGAGAGAGAGAGAGGGCTGTCATTAGATGTGACAGAGGGTCCGGGCGGGCAACAACCCCAGCATTAATACTGCAATGTGAAAAGTGCCCCACAACTAGGAGCAAAACTTGAAATTCCTCGCTGAAGAATAGCCCAAAGCCGTCAAATCTGGCAGACTTGTGTCAATTACTCAGAAAAAAGATTTTTTCCCTCCTTTCTGTTGCCTCTTTTTATATTTTTATTTTTAAATTTGAAAAGAAGTATACATATAAATATGTATTTATTATTTTATATCTATTAGTGTCGCAAAAATTAAATTGCAATAAAATTGCAAAGAATTGCAAAAATAATGATTGTTTTCCAACAGGTTTCCTTTCCCCTAGACTGCTATTGGGTTAGTTGAACAGATAGCCCCACCCCAAACTCATGCCATTGGTTGAGCTAATCAGGCTGGGTTGTAGTCTCAAAAAGTAAAATTTTTATTTAGTTAAAAAAGTGAAAGATTTCCGCTTGTGTGTGGTAACCAGTTTCAGTGGACTGAGAAGAGTTTGTGGCACATTATTACTGTCAGCTGCAGGCACTCACTCTATCGCTCTCTCTCTCTCTCTCTCTCTCTCTCTCTCTCTCTCTCTACGGGTCTCACTTTAACGGCCTGAGCTCACTGTGACTGACCAGTCTAACTTTCTCCGCTCCGTCTCGCTCAGCCTCGTACGGCGGGAGATCAGCTTAAGTGGCCCTTTTTTCTCTCGCTCTCTATCTTTCTTTCTTTCCATCTCACTCTCCTGGGCCTGTTTTTCCACAGTGGCTGTGGGGAGCAGAGGGTGTTGAAGGACCCCTACTGGTAAAGTGGGTAAACACGCGCAGCCCTGACATCTGTGCTGCGAGAGAGAGCGAGAGAGAGAGGGAGAGAGAGAGGGAGAGGAGAAGGGTAGAGTGAGAGAGGGCGAGTGCAGCCCAGCCGTAAAGGCGCACAGGGAGAGAAGAGAAAAATGCCTTGCTTTGTGGAGAGAATTCCTCCAAAGCAGCAGGGAGAGGTGAGACAGAGAGAGGAGGGCTGTCTCCTGCCAGGTAAGACCTGCGCCAGGCGCCACACACACACACACTCACACACACACACACACAGAGAGAGAGAGTGAGAGTGAGAGTGAGAGATGCTGGTGGCTTGAGCACGCTGTGGATAGGGTGGGCGTGAGGGTGTAGAATGACAAAGGCACTCATTACTTTCACTGTGTGTTTTGGTAAAGTAATACCTCACTGTGATGTGATGACTGAATGGAAATATGAAGTTGAGGAGTGATTTTTATTTTTAGGTGTACAAGTGACATTGTGTGTGCTTATTTAGTTTCACGAAAACTAAAACAATTTATTGAATTATTAAATTTATTTAAATTGTTAAATTGTCAAAAATAATGATTTAATTGATTAATTGATTTATTTAGATTTTATTAAAAACTAAAATTATGCAATTCATTTTGTAGTTTTCCAGCTTTTAGAACTTTACAAAAGCAAATATTTCTTTATTGATTAACTGATTTAAATTTAATGTAGAATTAAATACAAACAACAAAAATGCTTGTTTTAGCATTTATAACTTCACAAAGCATTTTTGTATTTTTTAAACTGCTTGCTGGGATTATTAAAATTTTACGGAAAATTAAAAAGAACATTTATGCTTTTTTTCTGCACTTTTCCAAGTTTCACAAAACATATTTTAACATGAATTTAATTTTTATTTATTAATTAACTTATGCTGAATTGAATCCTTAAAAATTATACAATTCTATTTGTAAAATAAAATATTAGATTATTTATAATAGTAACAACAGCTTTTAGACTTCACACGTACACTCCACAGGTGTGAAATATCTCTCAAAGTTCTTAAAATTCAATCATTTATTATTCTGAAGTAAGTGAGTCAAACGTTTAGTCTCCTGTAATTTTTGTTTATATTGGATGTGGATTAGTCACTGTGTACTTTTTTTCTCAAATTGCTGTTCTTAATTACTAGCAAGGCCTCAGCCAGTGATTGCTCAGAATTTCTCAGTTAGATGACAAGTGGTATTATTTGCCCAGCTAAGCGAGTGACTGCCGGTATCGAGCGTGCTCTCACGCGCTTGTTTAGATACAGCTGTTCTGTCAACTGGAGGATTTTCCACAGGGCTTCTGTTTGGAAGATGCGCTCTGTTCCAGCGTTCAATTAGATCTTCCCCTTTTTGTTAAATAAATACAGTGTCTTTAAATCTAAACACACATTTGCATGGAGCTCAGTGCACTGCCAAGGATGCAATGCGCTGTTTCGGGCCTACTGCAGGCCTGAAAAGTGAGGCTGAGAAAGAGAGAGAGAGAGAGAGAGAGGAGGAAGGAAGTTTGTCTCTTTTCCACCCTCTTGTTGATTTGTTTCTATTGCTGATGGAATTGAGCCTTCAGTGAAAGGTGAGGTCACAATTGAATTTGGCTTGCGTTTCCGTGGTGATCTGGCAATGGTTCCGATGTCCCAACGGATTGGTTTGTTTGTTTGTGCGATAGAGAGTCTGTGTGTGTGTGTGTGTGTGTGTGTGTGTGTGTGTTTCCGTGCATAAACACGGGCACGGGAGATTTTACTGAGCAGATATTTCCCCTCTGTTTTCACTCTGAGCTGGGGGAGATTGATGACTGAATTGTTGAGTACATGTTAACAGTAACTGCTGATTTATTGAGATACTTAGAGTAAGTGAGGGTGCACCAACTAAGAGGGGAAGAAAAAGATATAGGCCTTTTAAGTTAATGTAGAAATAGAGCCTTTTTAAGTAATAATTGTGATTACTGGGCGGGGGGCAGGGAGGGATGTGCGGGCGTTCAGCCAGAGGAGAGGTGTATTTGAGCACGCTGTGAAGGAAACGCATTTCACAGACTGAGGAAAGGAATAACGTAGAATTTTTATCAAATTTATAAGAACTTTAATTGGAAGTTCTTGGTTCTTTTTCAAGGCTTGACATGGTACAAGTCTTTAAGTGTACCTTCGTGCAGACATTCCAATGCAATTCCCACTGAAACAGCATGTAATTTTAAAGGAATCAGTTCTTTATTAATTTATACCTCTGTCTCTTGGGAATATTTAGCAACATTCAGCCAGAAGTATTCATGCTCCCTTCTGTGTGATATTCTTCCATCCCTCCATCTCAGCACATGGGCAAAACTTTTGCTTTGAGGGGGAAAAAAAAGGGTCTTGTGTGTGTTTTTTTTTTTTTTAACTACCTTTTAGGCTGAGTGAAATGTTTCCCCAGTTTGCACAGGGATGACTTTATTTCTTAGCAGGGATTTAAACCTACTCAATCCCCCCATAAATACAACCTTCCCCAACAGCATGCCGGCCGTAACTCATTCTCTAACTCTCTTGCTAACTAAACTCATATTGCAGAGAGAGCTTTGTTTGTCTTTGTTTCAGCTCGATCAGATCCGTCACGTCAACAGCTGCCTCTTTCAGATCTCTCGCGCGCCCTCATCAGAGCCATTTTTTCCAGCCATAGAGTTCTGATGGTCGGAATATAGATGGAATTGTGATATTGTGCTTTGCTGGTGGCATTTGTTGATTTCCAGACGTTTTTAAGCACTAGGAAGCTGCTTTTTTGGTAGGACTGTTATCAGCTTGGATAACCAAGAACATTTTCCTGGGCCTTGATAAATTGTGCCTTTTTACACCAACAAGTATGTGGAGCCAGTGTCCAATCTCTCTATATATACAGTTGAAGACAAAAGTTTACATGCACTTTGCAGAATCTGCAAAATGTTAATTATTTTACCAAAATAAGAGGGATCATACAAAATGCATGTTATTTTTTATTTAGTACTGACCTTAATAAGATATTTCAAATAAAAGATGTTTACATAGTCTTGTGAGGACAACCGAGGGACTGATATGCAACTATTACAGAAGGTTCATAGGCTCACTGATGCTCCAGAAGGAAAAACAATGCATTAACTTTTGAACAGGATGAAGATTTGTACATTTTTCTTATTTTGCCTAAATATTACATATATATATATATATATATATATATATATATATATATATATATATATATATATATATATATATAATTTAGTACTGCTCTTCAGATACTTACATGTTTCCCAGAAGACAAAATAAGTTCAATTTAACTTCAAAAAGTTTTCACCCCCCGGCTCTTAATGCATCTTGAAACTATCATGCATATAGTAGTTGCATATGAGTCCCTCAGTTGTCCTCAGTGTGAAAAGATGGATCTCAAAATCATACAAGCATTGTTGGAAAGGGTTCAAATACACAAAAATGCTGGAAAACCAAAGAATTTGTGGGAGCTGAAGGATTTTTCTGAAGAACAGCAGGCAGTTTAACTGTTTAGGACAAACAAGGGACTCATGAAAAACTATCATTAAACAAAAAAAAAAAAAACACAGCTGTGGATCGTTCAGGTAACAACACAGTATTAAAAATCAAGTGTATGTAAACTTTTGAACGGGGTCATTTGTCTTGTGGACTATATGTAAACATATTTTATGTGAAATATCTTATTCAGGTCAGTACTAAATAAACAACAACATGCATTTTGTTCCCTCTTATTTTGGTAAAATGTATGTAAAACTTTTTTCATTTAGATAAATATTTATATATTAACATTTTAATTATTTAAATGTATTTATATTTATATAACTATATAATAATATAATTTTATGTAGCTATTTAAATGCATTTAAATAGTATTTATATATAATTTTAGCATCTTCAAAACATCTCAAAATGGCTAAAAAAAACTTATGTTTATTTATTGAGTTTATGGTATAGCCTTACTGAGTGCCTCAGAAAACCTCTACGAGGGTGCAAAAATTCTTAAGATATTTAGTTAGATTAACATTATCATCATTAAAATGCTAAAAATACCAGGGGTACATATCAGCTCAGACAGAAGGGCCTTCAAATATTGTCTTGGACAAAGGGGGACTCTGGAGTAAAGAAAAAAAACGACATATTGTGCCGATGGAACATTGGACACACATCCTAAAATTTTGTCCTATAAAATTTCTAGCCACAGCAAAGCTGTCTACCTCTATGGTATTAAACAAGGCCTGAAGGTCTAAACATCTCAGTGATTTTAGTCATGCAAATCAAGCAAAACACCTGAAAGCTTGTGAAATCAGTGGGAATTATATTAGAGAGGGTGTTGTGTAAAGTCGGGCGGGATAAATATGTGACTGCGGAGAGCAATTCGAGCTCAGTTGTGGGGTGGAGGAGACAGAATCTCTCTCAGGGCCCCTGATCGGCTGTGATCCGCCTGCTGCTACCTTCTGTTCTCCACTTTTAGTCCCAGCGGCTGCTCTGAACTGACACACACAACTCCTCAACGGGTTTGAAGCCCTATGATGTCCCACCCTCCCCTCCGTTCCACCTTCTTCTGGCGCTTTGCATTTTGTTATATTTGTGTAAAAGCCCAACGCTGAGCGAGATTATAGTCGTGCGGCGGTAGTTCCCTCTCTCTCCTTCTCTGTTCTCGCCGTCCTTCCAGTCCTCTGTTTGATCTCGCTATCATCTCCCCTCTCGTCTTCTGTCTGTTCGACACCTGAGAGCCGATGCTTTAAGAGGACGACGTCTGGAAAAATGTACAGCGGCAGGCCATCGACTCTGATAAAGGCGGTAAACAAGATGAAAAACAAAAGCCCACAGCAACGGTTTGAATAAAAGACCTACCTGTTACAGCGTCCATTAAGCGTTATTCCTTGCAGTGGTAAGACAGCTGAAGCCCTCCACATGCCCAGTGTTAATATTAGTTTGGTTGAAGAGAGTCCATAAGCTGATCAGTGGGGAGAGGCGCTCTGTACGCCTCAGGCAGTGCCAGGCCTTGCGTTTGGCTCCCGCTCAGAGGATTGATGTCTGGGAGTCAGTGGGGGCTCCACTGTACCTTTATTACTCATCAGCTGGGTACCAAACTAATTTGATAAAGCGCCACTTAATACACCAAACACACACACATACTGTGACCGTGCCTGGCACGCCATCAAGTGTGTCAGGCCGCCCAGCAAAAAAGCCGGGACATCATGTAAACATGGCATATTATTATTTTTTGGATTATTTTTCAGTAAGAAATTACATGAGCTGGACTCGAACTTGCACTAAAACTCAACATGTCAGAGCATGCACTAACTAAGCATGCTTTTTTTGTACATTACCATATATGTATAGAATTAATATCAATGTGTGTAGTTTTACTGTAAATTACTGTAAAATTGATCAAAAATAATTTATTCTTAAATAAATTAAATTCTTTTGTATTAAAAACTATAAATTACCTCATACTTTTCTATAATAATTATATTACCATGTGTTTTAATGAAAATCTGTTTGATATTTAATAATTATTAGTTTAAATATATATAATTTTTTTTATTAAGTTTATTTTTTCTTAAAGTCACCTTGCAGAAGTGAAAACTGTAAAGTGACATTTCCAAAACTCCTGTTAAACATCACATTTAATTATCATTTATAGTTTTATATATTTTATAATTTTATAATAATAATATACTATAATATTTTATTGTATTCTCATCTTATAAGGCCTGAGACTGTAATTTTTTGTGTAAATTTCAAGCAGATATCCAGAAGTCCCTTAATTCTCTTTTATATTTCTGTATATTTACATCTAATGATGTTATAATAATACAATATTTTAATATATAATATTTTATTAAATTATGTATTAAATTATGATTTTCTTCATCTCATAAAGCCTGAAACATCATTTTTTTGTGATTTTTTTATAACTATATAGTGCATAGCTCCGACAGAGAAAATGTGTATTTCTGTAACAAAATGATTGACACACATATATGGGAGAAAGATAAACATTCTAGAAACTGTAGCAGAATGAGGCAGAGGAAGAGAAAAGAAGAGAGAGGAAGAGATTGGTTTGGTAATTACTAACTGTGTGCCCAGGCAGTGGAGGACAGTGTGTGAGTGTGTGTAGGCCCTGGTGCTCTGATAATGAAGGGTTACTGTTGCAGATCTGACAGCGTTAATCTCCACATCGTCCTCGCCTGGTATTTACCCTGCTGGGGAAAGAGCGGCAAGCCCACCTGACAACACAGTTTACCCACAGCCAGACACCTCAGGCTCACACACACACACACACACACACGCTGCACCGGGATCAGTTTCAGCAGCCATCCTTATCTCAAAGACAAACCACAAAAGAAACCAAAAAAATTACAGGAAACATGGAGGGGGGGAAACTTTTTCTTCACCTTTTTGTCAGTCTTTCCCTTTCATCTTCTCTTCCTCCCATTTGAAGTTTATGAAGTACTGTTTAAGCATTACAGAGGTGCAGACAGAGGAATATGAATATGCATCGCACCATATGGTTGCACTTGCTCTGGGACTAGGTGTGTCCAGAAGGTAGAACCACGTTAATGCATTATTCTCCCCTCAAATGATCAGGCTCGTAGTGCCACAGCAAACCACGGCCAAGTGTGCATGGGCCGTGCTGGCTTTGAATGATGTGGTCATGCAACTGTCCATCCTGGATGAGTGAAAAAGGAGAAAGACAGAGAGAGAGTGAGCCGTGCTGTTTTTTATTTTATTTATTTTATTTTTTTTTTGAGTTCAAATGCAAAAACCCTGACAGAGCTGTGATTAAAAGTGATATTTCTGACACGTTAGGATGCACACAGGAAGTAACCTTCTCCAAAGCCTTCATTATTAGATGCATGACAGACCTGAATATTTATAAAATATGCTTTAATAATTGATAACAGCAATCTGCTACGGTAATTCATCAGATTTGCACTTCAACAGAGTATCCGTTTTCATTTTAAAATAATAATAAGTCAAATGCTAATGCAGGTGAAATGCAAAATTGCGACCCGTGTGTGGCTGAAGCTCTAAATGCATTTGTGCCATTTTTAGTGCATTGGAAAAACAACGGTGTGTTAATGATATTGCCCTCACTGCTCGTTTAGAAACTGTTATCAATGTCTGTGATCATTTGTGCACCGCTCGTTTTGTTGTGCACTGAGCTGTTGTGCTGTTTACTTGTGTAGCTTCCGTTTGAGGGCACATCACATCTAAAAAATCAGGAAACCAGCCTGTTTTAGTGTAGAATACACAAGAAGCTGATGTGGTTTTATCAAAAGCATATTCTTTGTTTGAGTCAGTATGCAATACTTCCTCTTGTTCTTTGACCAAAATAGCACACACACACATACACATACACATACACATACACATACACACACTCACCTTTTGTAAAGCTTCTACTCATGATGATTTCAAAAAGAGCAGCCACAGCCTTTTTTTTTTTCTCACAAGTGTATCGGTTTGCTTTTGTACGCAGGTATGAAATGTTCTCACTTTCGAACTTGAGTTTGTGTGTTCTTGCAAAAAATGCTAAAAGCATTTGCCATCTTTGAAAACGACTCTTGTATTTGCAGCATCGCTATGAAATATATATATATATATATATATATATATATATACTACAGCTGAAACCAGTCAAAAGTTTGCATGTTAAATACATTAAATGTCCAGCACTCATGGAGAAGCCATAAGTGATGTTGGCAGTCTAATGCTTCAAATAAATTCATTAATAATAAATACATAAATAATTAACCAAATGTATAAATCAAATATTATGTTTGCAAAGAATTTCATATGTAGCTACAATTTGTTTTTGTCTATAAAACTTTGAAAACTGATTTTCTATTATTTTTAATGTTATAAAAATATTTTAAAAAAATTGTAGTGTGAAACATTTTACTGACGCTGTGCATATTCATTACGTGTTGTAGATCTGACTGTCTTATTATCTTACAGTAAGTGCTTTGTTCATATTGTTTGTGTTTTTTTTTAACCAACGCATATTGAAGCTTCATGACTCTCACAGAATGATTCAGATGTTTCAGTCTTGTCAACTGACCGCATTTCACTGTAACAAAGCCTAGATTAAAAGAGTTCAGGTTTGTTTTAAAGAGGTATTGTTGCAGAAGGGAACTTGGAGAACTAAAAGAGTCTGAACCTGAGAAGTTCAAGGGACACCTGCAAATTGTTCCTCTGTGCATAAAAAAAAAAGGAAAAAAAAAAATCAGAGTCTGTGAAGCAGAGCAAATGTTTTAATGGTGGCCAGGGATCGAAGCTGTCAGCAAGGCTTCCTGTCTGGAAATGTAGTTTTTTTGACTTAATGTCACCTCCTTTTCTCGTTTCTGAAGATGTGCACCGGGAACTACAACGTGCAACAAAATGCGAGCAGAATTTCAGAAATTTGCTCCAAAAACATTAAATGTGTCAAAATTCCAGTATCTTAAAAAATGAATATTAAAGGGTAACTTGGAATTAAATTAAACAATCTACAAGCAGGATTTTTTTTTTTTTTTAAAGAAAAAAATGAACTTCTAAAAGATTATTTGTTTTCTCAAAAGAGAAAGACTGTACATTTTAAATAAATGAAGAAACAAATACAATGTAATACTTATTATTATATAGCATTATTATTATTTATTTATTTACTATATATATATATATATATATATATATATATACACACACACACCTTTTAAATTATTTATTTTAAATTATTGAAAATGTACAGTCTTTTTTCTGGCCTTCTTATTTGATGGCATCCTGCACAACAGATTTTAGTCCGATCAAATGCCTTCTCTTCTGCAATTGATTGGCATGTAGCAAATCATGGTTCATGACTGTGACATTTAAACTAATTATATATTTAAAAAAGATGTCCTGCCAAAACTTTCAGTTTCAACACAGAAACATAAACGACATTCGATGAGCACTTTAAATGTTCTTCCTTCTTTACTAACTTACCCGGAGGCTTTACTGCACAGCTAATTAATTAATTATTATTATTTTTTTAACAGCAAAGTGTCTTAAAGCCTGTCAAAATGTCTTAAGAGTCTTGTTAAAGAAGTGCCACAACTCATTTCTCTTTAATGAAATTCATATGCTGGTGAGAGGAGGCATGTCTAAACATCTAAACAGGTTGCTTTTTAGGTTTCACACTGAGGTTATCTGAAAGGGCCCTCCTTGATTGACGTTATCCGGCTTGACAGCGCTTCATATCAAGGTTAACCTGACGTTCGAAGGCCCGAGAGGGAAAGAGGCAGAGGAAAACAGAAGAAAAAGTCAGACGTCGTCCGGGTCCTGCTCCTCTCTGCCACTCTTTCCCTCTCTCTCACACGGCAGGTGGAGGTTTCTGCACTCTTAATTGATAACTAATCGAGCGGCGTGTGCTGTGTTTCCCCCGGAGGACGGCCCTAATGGTGGCTTGGCTTACTCAGCAGCGCAGCTCCGGAACCACTAAATTAAATATATCCCCACAGATAATGACTCTGAGTGACAGACTCCGGTCTGGGCGGCTCCAGTGGCCACCAACCTCTCGTTGTGCCCTTGCGCTGGAGGAACTAGAGTAGCCCACCCCCTTCTGCGTCCGCTCGCCTCCCCAATGCCCCACGCTAACCACGGCTCCTCGTGACAAAAATACATCTCAAGCAGTTAATCTGTGCAGATATCAGCTCAAGTGCCCTTCAGTGGCACTGGGAACCTCTCCTCATAACCTTGATTCCTGTCAAACTCTCGCTTTGCACACTGGCTGCCCCTCAAACATGGCAGCTCGGTCAATTAACCCCGTGTGCCAGGGTCCGCTTCAATCAAACATCCACCCAACGGGTGATGAGACCATCGTGTACTATTTTTAAAAGTAAAAATCTTATTTTACAGTAGGCCCTCTACGACCATTGCTGTTTTTAAAGAGTTTGTTCAACCAAAAATGAAAATTCTGTCATTATGTACTCAGCCTCATGTGACTTGCTTTTCTTTTATTCAGCTAAGATCATTAAATTGATCGAAATAAATTCTGTTCTTTTGACTTTCTAGTCATCAAAGAATCCTTAAAAAATATATCAGTTTCCACAAAAATATTAAGCAGCACAATTGTTTTCAACATTGATAATAATAATAAGAAATGTTTCTTGAGCAGTAAATTAGCATATTAGAATAATTTCTGAAGGCTGCTGAAAATTCAGCTTTGCCATCACAAGAATAAATTAAAATAGTAAATTTTGTATTGTAAATATTTTTACAATACATTTCAAAAAACATATTATTACTGATTTCACTGTATTTTGACCACATAAATACAGCCTTGGTGAGCAGAAGAGATTTCTTCCAAAAACATAAAAAAATTAATAAAAAAACTTTGTGACCACAGACTTTTTTTAGTCCATTCAATAGGGGTCCAGTGACTTTACACGTAAAGAAGGAAGAAAGAAAGTCATGCAGGTTTGAAACATTATGCTGAGTAAATTATGACCGGATTTTCATTTGTGAACGAATCAGACCCATTCTTCAGAAAACACTGTGCCAGCTGTGAGACAGGCTTCCTTCATGAGCGTCATCAGGGCACGTGCAGAGCCGTTCGGATCACCTCAGATTTGACTTTTCCCTATTCCAGCCCTTCTGTCCTCAGGGGACGTCTTAAATGCTTTGTCTTGTAATTAGGCTTCAGGGATGTATTTGTTCTCAGAATTGAAGGGTTGCTGCCTAACTGCGCTGCTTAAACAAAATATTTCCTTTTCCGTCTGTGCGTCAAAATATGCATCTGCCATTTTCTGTCCATTGTCCTCAGCGGCAAGTATGTGCGTGCCTTTTTTTCTCCACGGCTTGTTTGTTTTTGTTACCTGCAACGGGATGTAACTGAATTATTGTATGTGGCAGAAGGTTTCAGAAAAAAAGAGAGAGGGAGAAGTCAAAGTAGGTCCTTCAAGGTCAGTCCAAAGACAGCATGCAACATGCAAGGTCACATTCCAGACTAAAAGCAATAAGTGCTTTATTGATGGGAAAAAAACACACACTGCAAGCAAGCAGATGTGCAACGGACTGATTAATAATACAACAGATTTGAGTGTGTGTGTACTTGTGTGCATGCCCTCTGCATTCATATTTTGCTTCTCCAAAAAAAAAAAAAAAAAACTTTAAAGTCAGGAAAAAAAGAAAAACTCATGAGCATAATTGTTTTGTCCGGATGTGTATCTCCCACTAAAAAATTGATCCCTGCATGGGAATCTGAAAAATCCATTAGAGTCCATCAGACAAAAAACGACAGAATGATAGAGTGTGTATGAGTATGAGCAGTTTATAAAACCCCATCATAGTTTTGCCATTAATGCACATGTCAGCAGACATATTATTTTCGGCACAACTTCTTAATGCAACAACTTGCTTTTAGATATCAGATATTGCCGAAGTGTCACATTACAAAACTAAGAGCAAAAGCAAAACTATTAAAACAAGTATCATAGAGATGCGGAATGCATGGTTTCTCCTAACCTGGTGCAGTTCTGAGAAGCTTTTTATTTGTTTAGTCATATTTGCCCTCATTTACAGTACACTACAAACCTGGTAAACCTGCCCTGTGAGCACCGATCCTCCCCTCTCATACTGAGATACCAAACAAACCTGTTTAAAACCTCAAATAACCATCTTTTACCTTCTAATTCTCTTTCTTTCACCTCTTTTTTCTTTATGCTTCACCTCAGCCTCTCCTTCCATCTTTTTCCACTTTAAGCGGCAGTTGGGAATGGCATTGTTTTTAATCATCAGAACCCAGAAATTATTATTATCGCCTCTGACGCGGCAATTAAAACTTCAGGTCAGAGGCACAACGAGCGGTGATCAGCAGCGAAGCTGAGAAGTTTTAATTAGACGATCAGAACCATTAATGCACAAAAAAAGGTGTGCGCTGGGAAATTAACGTGAACGTCTTAATCAGGGTTACCGACTCCGAAGAGGAGTCAAGTGAACAGAGAGCAAAAAACAAATCATTTCCGCACCACTGGGACAAAACTCAATTAAATATGCATGCAGAAAATGGAAATTCGGAGCATCAGCACAGACCGTTGGAAAAAATACGGCAAATTCCATAGACGGGGTCGCAGACCTGCTTATTGTTATTCTTGTGTAATAAAATCGAAAGAGAGGCCAGATGCTGGGGAACAGAGTGTGTGGAGAACAGGTCCGATGCTGACTTTTCCGCTCCCCTTCCCTCTGAGCGGTGGGGGACACAAACTCCTTCCTGCAAGCTGTAAATTAGCAAAATAAAAACAGAGGGGATTATTTCAGCATATGTGTGTGTCCGAGCTTTAGTAGGTGAGGAAATACCTGGGAACCTGGCTCCATCTTGTTGGAGTTGCAGGACCTAATGAGAAAGCACCAAGGAAGGGGCAGAAACAGCAACTGTTCTCATTTCTTGGTTAATTTGACATTTACTTCATTAAGTTGCGTTTGCAGAAGCCCCTGACAGTCAGCGGTCCTAGATCCTCAACCTGAAAAAAAAGAAAGAAAAGTAATTCATACACATTCCAGGTCAGTAAATCTGTCAAAAGGATTATAATATCAGAATAAAGCTTTTAAAAGTCAGGACTGAAAGAAACTGCTCTGACAGGAGGATCTTTAAATAATGAAAAATAATCCAACGCTGTCCAGGCCTGTTGCATTAATGAATGCTCCGTATTATCAGGGTTTTGTCCTTGCATTAGTCAACGTATTTTAAAAGTCTGCTTGAAATCAGACAGGGCAGATCAGAGTGTTAGATCACCGCTAAGTCGAGGGATTCGGGTTTAGCCAAGTAAACAGAGTTTGTTTCTAAAACAATCGCTGCAGTGGATGCCAGGTGAGAAGGAGTATGTCATATCCCAGCTTTAGCGTGCATACGCTTCCTGTCAGAACGAGAGCGAGAGAGAGAGAGAGAGAGGGAAGAACAGGACACGCCAATCTAGGCAGTCATTAACAGCCACTTCCTCACTCTGGTGGGCTGATTGCAGTCAGCACACGTTCGTACAAATAATGCACTTCCAACGGCATTATTAGGATTTGAAACACCACTTGATTGGGCATGATATCATTCCGGCACATAAACAGAAGCTCCGCATTAAACGAGACACGCAGGGCCTGGAGAGCCACGTTCAAGGCAGCTTTTCTGTCATTCCCGGCGTCCTCCGCCTCACGCTTCTGAAAAGAAACAGGGCTTGTGGGGCCTTTGATGTGCGAGCAGATAAAAAGAAGAAGCTCTCTCACTCTTATTGTTGAATCTGTTTAGAATAGTTTCTTGACTTTTTCGCAAAGGTTTTCTCCTTATACAGTAAAAGCATTACGCCAATTCCAGCTCTGCACTATTTCCAGTAAAAAAATATTGTCAGCATTACAATAAACAGGGCCTCTTAAAGAAAACAAGCTTTTGCTGTGATCATCCCCACCGTTCGTTTATTATTCAGCGCTGACAGGCGTCTTCGAGGGCCTGAAATAATAGCGTTTCGCCAAAACACGTTTGGACGCATCAAATCAATGAGGTTTGCTGTTTGTTACACCTATTTTTCTTAACGTGAGTGCCGGTCCCCAGAGTGGTGGGAGGGATCCCAGAGGAGAAGCTGTTCTTTTATCTGCGTCCCTACTGATTTTATCGCACTGCATGCTATCATGAACACAAACGACTTGGAGTAAACAGCGGTGTTACCATAGCGATCTCCATTGTTGGTCAGAGCCGAGGCATATCTATTGCCGGGCATGTATTTAATGCAGCAGCTACTAACTGGTTTACCGTGATCATTTTTTGAGCTCCGGAGAGTCTCATTAGTGCCCTGATCCTCTCTCATTTAAAACGTCAGATCTCATCTCTAGACAAAGATGTCTTTCAAGTGCACAGCCTTATTTTTTGTAAAAGTGCTAAATTTTTTTTTCCGTATTATTTATTTCCTATAATGTATCATATTCATTAATGTAATATTTAGCATATTTAATATACATACATGAATATGATTCAGTTTAGAAATAATTGGTTTTTATAGAATTTTTCCTGTTAAAAGTTTTCTATTCATTTTTTTATGTGTGTGTGTATAATTATTTATTTTTTAGAATATTTCTTTTTAATTAAAAATTTTACAGCTGTTTGTATATCTTTGAACTGAATTATTTGCATTATTTACAGTTCCTTATAAAATTACTGATCAAATTTTTATTTGCATTTGCCACATGGCGAGTGCTAATTTTAGATGCTGGGTGTTGACCATGGGTGTTTTGATTGTTAAAAAGAAAAAAAAAGAAATGCACATAAATTATGGGTAATGGAACGAGATCGCTTCTCAGGGGTCATTTCCTACAAGGAAAAGCGAGATTGCAATGCAAAGGAAATCACTAGTTAAAGCGTGAAATACTGAGCAGGGTAAACAGTGAATGACCTTTACTGTTACGCCCAAATGACCTCAATCTTCCTTTGGAGGTGTTCTGAAAAAATACTTCAGAATTTATGTTTCCACTTCCTAATAGTTTTTGCAGCTGATATTTTTTTCTTTTTTCTTTTTTGGGTTCAAAATTGCCATCCTCAACTGGATGACCTCTTCAACCCGGGCCTTGCAATTGTCTAAAGTAAAAATGAGCACATCTGAGGCATTTAGATGCATGCAGTGCAGGGCAGAGCGTGCATAATTCCTCAGCTCATTGTTTCAGAGAGGAAGTGTTGAGTGTAAATACAGTAACTGAGAAAGCATGTGCTGGGGGCCACAGGGTGCACATCTAGTATGTAACAGGCTTACCTCGAGTCCCTTCAAAAGCTCATTATGCCAAAAAAAAAAAAGACATTTAGATTTCAATTTTACACACTTTCCCATCAAAAACGATGTGATGTGATTTCTTGTTAAAGCATCCATTCGAACCAAACCAGTTTTTGTATTGACAGCTTCATGTGATGTTTAGAAATAGCTCATCTCAACGCAGCGTCTAACTACCAGCTAAAGCGTTCCACAGACCGTTATACGTCCCGCAGGTTTCCCATTCTTTATTTACTGCATGATAAACATCTAACGTTACGAGCGGGCTCGATTTTAAGCCTGGAAAACCTATTAAAAGTGAACTTTGCTAAATCTTTGCATCAGATTTGTGGCGAAAGGGTGACTTAGCAGTGAGAGAATTCTGCCCTTAAAAAGGCATCTCTGGATATGGACGGACCCAGAACAGCTGCAGGGGGGAGTTGACAGGGATAGATATTATAGATAGCACATTGGGGTGAAATAGCAAATGACCAGGCCCATGCGGAATCTTCACATGCAGATTTTCGTAGAATTATTGGAACATTGAACCGTGGAAATTCATGCTGCTGTAAACTGGAAATGCTCTCGTTCTGCAGCAGGTAAAATGGAATGAACCGTGTGCGAATGATCAGTTCCATTACACTCTCAACTGTCTATATTCAAGGGGGATGCACAGGAAGTGTGTACTGTATATCTGACTCTCAAACCACTGTTTTGATCTCTTAAATGTCTACTGAAATGAGAATAGCTGTTTATGTGGTAAAAAAGAAAAACAACTGTTGGTGTGGTGGTCTTCTGAACTGTATGAGCAGGTTTAGGGGCTGACGGCGAATTTGAGTGACAGTTGTAGAGACTAAAGCAGGTTGAGCAAAGAGAGGTGATGTGAGGTGAGGGGATGGCAGCTACTTTTTTCTCTCTGTGTTTGTCTCTTTTATGCTTTCTTTCTCTTTCTTTCTGCTTCCAGATGTACTTTCTTATAGTCTTCCTTGCTCTCGTCCCTGCGCTGTCAGAGTTGAGGCTCACATTGGCAGGACGCTGGGCCTCTTTAGGTGAAGAGAGTCTTCAGTCAGTGTCAGGCTGTTTCTGTTCTGCTGTCATGTTCAGGATTAAATCTCATCGTAGTGGTGGCTTGACACACTGTTGGGGGTCTGATTGCGATCTAGTTTTTCTTCTCGGTTTTTGGAAGAGATATTTCTCTCTTTCCCTTTCTCACCCTCTCTTATAAAGTAGGTGTGAATTACATCTGCAACTTACAGACACGCATGTGAGGTTTTCTTCATAATTCTCTATTGTTCTAGAAAAGGAGTGCCAGTGTGTATCTAAGAGTAACAGCAAACAAAAACTTAGTTAAAATGCGCTTAGTTAAACAGGTTTGTGGTTTTTTGCGAGAGGCATTGTGGTTAGCTTGATGCAGTGAAGAATGGCGCAGCCATTATCAGTGAGTAAACAACTTCCATAAATCTTGTTTTTAACCACTAAAATGTTCTTTCTTCTTTCTTTCTTTTTTCGTCAACAGCTGAGAGGAGTTTATGCACTGAAAAGACCTCAGGAAAATCCACGATGGCCGCCAAAAGGAAAGGTGGCCTAAAGCTGAATGCGATCTGTGCCAAGCTTAGCAAGCAGGTGGTGTATGACGGCAGTTCCCAGAATGCAGAGGGAGACTCAGATTTAGTGGACAACAGCGAGCGGGGCAGCTTGCACTATGATGAGGGCGACAGGCCTGAAAGCGACTTCCCAGAGGGCCTGACCCTGGGCCAGAGCCTTGAGGAGGACCAGAAACGGCGCGAGGCCATTGAGAAGTGGGTGAATGGCGAGTATGCTGACGATCCACAGTCTTTAGACAGGGGCGAGCACAGGGGACTCAAACCCAACAATGGAGACGATTGTCCCCCTGAAGGCGTCTATATGGTACAGCCCAAAGGCTGCAGCGATGAAGAAGACAACGCAGAAGAAGCTGACACCATGCCCGGCTCCCATGAGGGCAGTTATCATGAGGACAGGGACTCGGAGGGCAGCCCACACAAGGACGACAGCTACCACCCCACCACTGAAGCCCCTCCTCGCCAAGCCCCCTTCTCCTCACCAGGTATCACCTCTTTCTTTTAGGATGATGTCATTAGTTGCATAAGTATTTGTGTGTTACATTTTCACACACATTTTTGTATGTTTGTGTTCAATATCAGCATTTTGACAGCATCTCAAACTGTAGACATACAAATATAACTTGAGGGTCCCCTGATGCACAAGCTCTCATACTGGGATGAAGAGACTTCTGTCTGAGATCTTCTTTATAAATAAATAAAAAAAAGATCTTTCTAAATGAAATCTAGATAGAGATGGATAGATAACAATAAAATGGTGTTAAATTGATTAATATGATGATAAAATAAAACAAAATACAAAATAAAATTTTTTTTATTATTCTTTGCATCTCAAAACATTTACATTTTAGATGCTGTCAGTATGTTGATTTTGTGCATTTCAGCATCTAAAAAAACATGCAGATCTACACTTGACGTACAGGACAAATACCTGTGAATACTATTAATATCACATTGTTCAGTATTTTTCTCTGTGTAGCCAAAACAAAGTGTGCATAAGCAAGATAAAATCTCTCCTCAAAGGCTTGCCGGCTCAGTTTTCACAGGTCTTACTTTACCTGTGTGCTTTGCAAGCATAATTACAGTGACACTTTGACAGGGCCACAGCTACACAAGTGCAGTTCTAGGAAAGTGAAATCTATAACATGAAAGAGTAACTGTTGTCATACTGTATAGAAACAATCTGCATTGGGGAAAACGGCAACTAAAAGAAGAAATTAATTTTTAGAAGAGGCTTATAGAGACTGCCGCGTATGTGTGTAGCAGCCGAGGGGCCAAGAGTGCTGGCAGGCCGGCTAAGCTTCATATTACACCCAGGATTACACTCTGACTCTTTGATTTTCTATAAGCTCACAAAACGTAGCTACCACCCGGACCCAATTACATAGTAGACCAGCTCTGCCAAGACTTCAGGTCTCTATCAGTTCAGGAGATTAAATCCTAGAGATTCAGAAAAATAAAGTCTTAAGTATAACGAGTGGCCTTTAAATCAGTATGGAATGAAACGAAGACTGCATTTACTTCTGTGTTTGCAAGACAGTCATCTAGATAACATGAGGCACTCGCTGCCATCCTTCACAAAGTGAAAACAAGCAAGCAAAATCTGCAGAAACCTTAAAACCTCTGTGAACTTTCACCTCTGACAATCTCAGGAAGACTGCAGTACTCGATAAAGGTACAACAAGACAGAAACTATGCTAGATAACAACAGGAGATAAGAGATATCACGTTGTTTAAAAGATGTTTCTTTTATCAGATAGCTACCGAAATCAGGTTAAGCTGGTGCTTTTTTGTTAAATGCTTTCTTCTTTCAGTTTTTCCTTCTGCTTCATGTTTTTTTTTCTTTTCATTCTTACGGTAGAAGCACCTATATGCTTGTGGCCTCTATCACAGAAGTAGGACCAAGAGTTTCTCAGAAAATCGAGTATTTTCCGGCAAACATGAGTGCTTTGTGGTTTTAATCAGTCATTTTGTGTTTATTTCATGGTCATAAAGAAAGCTGTCTGTAAATATGTGTTTGTGTTGTACACCTTTGCTTTCATTGAGCTCCGGCTGCTTCTGCATCTCAAAATGAAGAAAAAGCGTTTGAAGACTGCAGTGAGCAGACATTAGTCACCACTCTTGTCTTGAGTTGTTTTTCCCTCCTCTCTCTCTTTGTTGATTGTAACTAGGGCATCTATACTGCCATGTTACTGAGCGGCTCACAATTAAAATATTTTTTCTTCCCTCGTGCTGCTGTCTTTCAAAGGCTGATGCGGAGCGCACATAATTATGCATATAAACATAGTGGCTTAATTATCTCTCACAACATCAGTGACAATGTAATTAACAAACATCGCAAGATCAATGAGAGAAACTGCGACCTTCAAAACATTTAACTCCTCACATCAGGGGACTGAGCAGAATCCCTATCAGCATAAAATCACAGAATGCCTTTCCCATAACAGTCAAATGCATGCCATGCTTCCCAACCAGGCTAGGCAATAGATCATGTAAAAATATCAGTGCATAAAATATTAGATATATTAAATAATGTTTTTTTTTCACTCATAGTTTTTTGAAGTATATAATTTAATTTTAATAAATAAACAAATACATTTTAGTATATAATATTTTTCACTTCAGAATAATTTCTAATAGAATTTAATTTTACTTCTAATAATTCTAACCAAAGATGTTTGTTAAAATTCACAATTTAGCCACATTAGCTAGCTAAATAAATTGGCAATCAACAGAAGCTAATATCATCCACTGTTAAAATATTTTTAGGTTTAATGAGTGGTTTCTCGAAATCACAGCAAATTTTATTAGATTTTTTTCTGTAGAGAAATACATGTATGTTTTGAAGTCTACATCTTTCAAAATATAAACGGTTGAGTTGAATCTAAAACTGAACGAGTTTAGTTAAAAATCAGCATCAGAAATGTCCGTTTGAGAGCAGTGACAGTGTTGTCAGTGGACCCTTGATAAGTCCATATATATATATATATATATATATATATATATATATATATATATATAGATCCTTACATGTATGTCTTTATCATCACCACCTCTGGAGTGCATGAAGACAGATGGCCATATTTGGTCAACAGAAAGGAGATATAATGCCCATTTGTTATCACACCACGGAGGGAAAAATGTACCTTAATTGCCTCAAACGTAGACAAGGGCTTTGTCACAGGCTGGAATTTGCCAGTATGAAGTGGTGAGATTAGGAGCACTTCTTTTTGTACTCTCCAGTGACATGAGGAAGAGAGAGAGAGAGAGTTGGGAGTTCAGCCAGGCAAATCGTACCTTTCCCCCAAAGCCATGGCTTTCCAACCACATGCACATGACATCATTTGGAGCGTGTGAGATAAGGATGAGGGGGAAAACTCATTTACATGCTGTTTTAAAAGGTTATCTCCTCTTAGGTCCTGGCATAATGTGTGCAGTTTAAGTCCAATCATTCTCCTGACACTGATAGTCTATTAAACGCATACAGAGCCGCCCACTGGCATGCTAGACTTCTCGTCCTGTCTACTGTTACCACCTGCTACTACTGTTGCCACAGCTATTACTTTTCCTGTGTGTAGTACAACCGACATCTCTTCTAATACCAACAGATTGATCTCAAAATGACAGTTCACTCAAAAATGAAAAGTGTTAAATAGAAAATTGACCTGAAAATTGGCATTTTGTCGTCGTCCGGTCACTTTCATGTTGTTCTAAACCTGTTTTTTCTTTGTCCATGGAACATAAAATATCTTCTGAATAACTGAATAAAAAATCATACAGGTTTGGAACAACATGAGTGGATTATTTTTGTGAACTATCTCTTTAACGGTACAGTGGCTGCATATCATACAGATGACTTTTGACACTAATAATAATGCTAATGATAGACAATAACACTCAGAGACAGAGAGGGGATTTCTGTCAGAAAATGAAGGGAGTTTCCCAACTGTTTGAAAAAAGGTACAGATGGAATATGTCCAATTACCCAAAGCAGGAGTGTCTTTGATTGCTGCCCTTGGAAAATGTTCAGGGACAGAGATTAAAGAGTCGTTCCTGACTTTAAAGCTGTGTAAAATCACATGACCCAACAAAACCCCTCTAAGCAGTCATGACCTATACAAAAATACAGTCACTGGATGCCAAATTTATGACCGAAGCCTTGCTCTGCCAAACTGAAGTTCTGGAGATAAGTACAGTAGCACTAAATATCCTTCAGTAAGTAATAATAGCTCATTATTTTTACAGTTAGTGTTTTATTTGTGGCTGATTCAGCAGTGATTAAATTGAGGCTAATTAACAATAAATGAGTGTACTTTGTCAAAATGTAGTCAAAATAGCAGGCGCTTTGGTGTCTAATGACTTTTTAAAGCATTAGAGGCACACAGATCTCATCTGGCTATAGCTTTCAGTGCATTTTCTGATCATTTTATATGTATATTAAAATATATCCAATACACTTATCTACAATAAATAAATAATTTTATTAATATTAATATATAATTTTATATATATTTTTTATTAAAAAAAAAAAAATTCTTAATCTAATTCATTTTGTTGCATTCTGTGTGTCGTACTGCAGATGGCTGTTTTTGTGATCAATACAATTTTAAAAAGTTATACATATATACCTTTCACACCTTGAGTCATTTTCAGTTCCTTTTTTGTACCCTGTTTGGTAAGCATGACAGTAATACTCCAAGGCAGCAATGAATTGAGAAAACGAGTAGATGTGGAGACCTGTAAGGACTGTCATGAAGCTCTAATCTTTAAACTTGAGATTAAATGATGTGCTCAAACACACTAGAAGCTGCTAAAATGATGCATGGCAAAGCGTAGGGAGTTTCCTCTCAAATATCTGATACATTTCTCTTAAATTTTTCATGCCCTTTCGATCTCCCAGATCACTTTTCATACTGATGTTGCACGGCTAGGACTAGCCCCAATGCAGCAATGGAAATTTGGGGATTATTTTACATGCTGAGAAGGAGATGTGAAAAGCATGGGCGAGAGACCGATTTAGCAATAACATAGAAATATGAGACCAAAGCTGAAATATTTTAGTATTAATTACCATGACCGTGGCTAATGTTACCTCTAACCATCTCATTTGCCCAGCAATGAAAAAGGCAATCAAATAAATGGAAAAAAGGTCTGGCGGAGGGCAGGGGTCCTGGCAGGGTGGAGAGGGAGTTTATCTGACACCTCTGTGAAGTTGTCATTTGGAGCCGTGTTCTTGTACCAGGGTAGCTCTCCTGACAGACAAACTGAGACAAGATGAGATTTTTTGCATTCATCTGCTGTGGTAAACACTATATCAGAGCCAAGAACTAAGTGCACCGGTGCCAGAGGGGTTTGTGTCCCTTTCTCGCTCACACAGTTGCACAAACAGGCTCTGAAAGAACAGTAATTTGGCCTTTATAAGGGCTGGTTAAGCAGCAAGGGAAGCTTTCAACCCAAATTGTCTCCTTTTGACTGGCTATCTGACCTCCCTCCAGACCTATATAAAAGTTAATGTTACAGAATTAATTTCACTATACTGCAATTAAACTACACCTTCACCTCATTCTGTCCATCTTATTAGGCTTTGCTATTTTATTTTATTTTGTATTATTTTATTTGTGTTAGATAAAAGAAAATCTAAGTACTTTTTTTGTATTTCGTATAGGAGAGGCCTCCGCACTAACTGATTTCGCCGCCAACACCATGAATGAGTTCTTACACATGTTCGGCTATGAAGACCAGCAGGGTCGGGATGAGCTGGCCAAGAAGATTAGCTTTGAAAAACTGAAAGCAGCTACCTCAGATCCCTCCTCCCTGAGCAGCGAGGAGGCCACCCGTCGAGCTCGCTTCTCCAAGTACGAGGAGTACATCCGCAAGCTGAAGGCCGGGGAGACCCTGCACACCAAGCCCGAAGAGCTCAATTCCAAAATGGAGAAGAGCACTGCCCTCATCCAGCCGGCCCTCGCAGGGTCAGATGCTCAGATATTTCCACCTGGAATGGACCACAAACAAAGCTTGCTCCACCCACCCCCAACCAATCCATCACACATCCAGAACCTGGCGTCCCGTGCCTCCAAGTACGATTACTTTATCCAGAAGCTGAAGATGGGCGAGAGTCTCAGACAGCAGAACGGCAATTCCTACAAGCGGCCCTCCAAGTACGACTTGGAGAACGTCAAGTTCCTGCACCTCTATAAGCCCGGGGAGGGCAACCCTGACATGGGCGGTGCCATTGCATTTAAGACCGGCAAGGTCGGCAGGCCGTCAAAGTACGATATACGAAACATTCAGAAGCTCATCCCTGGGAAGGTTGATCCTCCAATGATGCCGAGCGTTCTCCCAGCTACGTCAGGAACCCCAGGAACACCAGTCATCAATACAGCTGCTCCCGCGGGGGTCGTGGGACCTCCCGGTTTGCCCGTAGACCAGGCGGGCCACCTCGGCTTTAACACTGACTTCATGAAGTCCAGCTTCTCCAAGACTGACTCCATCACTACTGGAACCGTCTCCTCAGTCAAGTAAGACAATCTCTGAAAATTGTACTGAACTGTTTAGACATTAAATTGACAGGAAATTACTGTGATTTTCCAATAACCAGTGTTTCAGACTTGTGGGGGTGTCAGAAGACCTCTGTTGGCTTTAAAGTCAGATTTCAAGTTTGTAGGGCCTTGGTTGGCACACTTTCTATGAGTTTTCTTAACCTTATCAATGGTTCAGAACCTTAAGGCTGTTCTCCAGCAGTCCCTGGTCCGTCCAGCAATGTGGCCACATACAGTGATTTGTTGTCAAAACCACCCCTAAAGAGGCAGATTAACCCCAGGTCATCCCCTGCTGGACCTGCTCACGTTTTTAGTCCTGAGTTAGTGCTGCTGAACTGCTGCCACCTTGTATACAAAATGCTTCACGCAGAGTATAATGTGTTACATTATGAATTCCTCCATTTAAGTGCTTATTCAATGAAGGTGGGATGCTAAGTCAAGCGCTGCCACCAAACCCAGACTTCCAAGTAACTGGTAAATCGATGAGAATTGTTTCTGAAACAGGATGTCCTAAAAGCCGTAGTCATCCCTCATACAAGAGCCAGTCAAACAAAATAAAATGCACGCAGCCATTTTCTGGCTTTCTGACACTCGGCACACACCCTCATCTTTGCATTTGTGCTCTCTCCAAAAACACACATAAATAATTTATGCATTCAAAAACATTTTTTTCCCTCTGTGCTTTCATTGTTGGGAGGCCATGAATCAAAGCGCGTATATATACCTCCCTGATTCATTCCCAAACCAAATCGCTACTCCATCGAAGAAAATGTATATTGATAGCCCAAACTTTGAAATGGCTCATAAGTAAATACTGCGTCAGTTTGTTTTTATTACTGATGGAATGCATACCATTAATCCTTTTCTCTTTTTTTTTCGTGCTATGATAGGAATGGCCTTCCTCCCGAGAAACCTGCCACAGAGGATGTCAATGTGTACCAGAAATATATCGCCAGGTATGCAAATCCTTACCCTTACAAAACTTCACGACAACATTCTTTAATCGAGGACATATTTTACACTTTAATAAAGTAGGACGTAGATTTGCGAAAATACACTTTCTGTGCGGACGATAAATTACGTGTAAGCACGCCAGGTTTATGGACTAAGGAAAATTAATTGAATTAAAGGCTGGAAAGTGAGTAATTTTTTCCCCCAGTGTCAGTTTCCCTGCCAGCGCTGAAGCCGAACTCTGTAAAATCTTGAGCAAACAGCATGAAATGTTTGTGAAAACATCGGACGCATTAGACTGCCCTGCGTGTGCCCGTGTGTCATCGGGCATGACTGCACAGATAGTTGAGGCTTTCATTTCTAATATCTGCACTTCAAATGAAGATACTGAATCAACTAAATGACAGGCACTCGCGACTGCAGACAAAGCACGGAGATAGATGCAGCGCACTCCAATATCGGCTTCTGTTTCCTTTTGTCGCGCCAGTAGAAAGGTGATTATCATTTGTTTATTTATTCTAGCCTTAAAGAGAGAAAAAGGCGCGTTTCAAAAGGCAAAGTGGCTTTGGCGTTAATGATTACTCTCCCAAGCCGTAACATGAAGGCCACAAATCAAAGCCCTGGCACTAACAGACACACACACATCCTTGTGCACACACAAAAACCCTCCTTGGACTGATTACATTTTGCAAGAAGATTTAATTAAGGAATTTTTAATGAGGCTTCTGCTGGCACTGCCAAGAACTGTTTTGATATTTGCACTGCATAATGCATAAAATTTGTCTAAACATCTCGGCAGTTGATGCGCGGGGAGGCAGTAGATAAGCCCAGATACAGTTTCAATTTCCGTGTTGGGAAAAAAAGAAAGGAAAGAGAGGAGGGGAAAAAAGAAAAATGAGGACTCATAAAAAGGGCAAATGCAGCCTGGTGTATTGGGGGGTTGTTGAAGGATTGGGGGGTGGGGGTGGGGGGGAATCATCCACGCTAATGAGAGAACAGTCGTGCTAAAAAGCAGCTTTGTAAACTTGTCTACACCCACCTTCCCCCCCACAAAAGGGGAAAAAGTTCTTTATCTCCTCACGCTGCCGCGGTTTGATGTTTAAAGAGCTTCCCTGGTAGTGTTTAGTCACTGTTTCCCTCCTAAATGCTTTTATGTACCCACCATTGCACCAAACTTTGATCGGCGTGTCTCTATTGTAACGGGAGATGTGCGGCAATCTCTGTATCGTGGCGATATTAATATTTAATCCGCCGCTGAATAGCAGCGTGGCCCATTAGCCCCCTGACGCGGCAAGTGGGAATTGTCCAGAGGCAAAGTGATACAGCCGGGGTGGGCTGCCATCCCAGGGGGCTTCTGTGTACACAGGACCCGGGAATGTTTGAGTGCGACGCAGAGGGGCTGCTAATGGTGGGTGAGTTTAACACGTGCATCTGTGCTGGTGCGACTGTGTGATATACCATACCGTAGCCTGTGCTCTTATCTCTTTTCTAAAAGAGTTTGTTCACCCAAAAATAAAAATTCTGCTCCCATTTATTCACCTTCATGTCATTCCAAACCTTCTGTGGAACAAAAAAAAGGAGACATTTTAAACATTATACTGGCCACTATTTTTCCCCATACAGTCTCTGTGAATGGGGACTGAGGCTTTTAAGCTTCATGAAAATATATTATAAAAATGGACCATACGACTATATTTTTTTAGTTTTAAATCCAAACAATTGCTTTTCATGAGAAACACACAGTGTTATTCATCATTTCTCTTTTCAGCGAGCTGTTGACTGCTGTGACTGGATTAGTGAGTTGATCATTGAACTCAAAAACCAGATCAGTTCAGTTTGTGAACGAATCATTCATTTTGAATCAAAACAATCACACTTAAAAAAAAAAAAAAAAAAAGATTAGTTCACAAGCCTGATAATACTAGGCTTCTTCTCTCGTGAACTGTCATGAACGCAGCTTAAATTTTAATATACCTCTAATAAAACATTCAAATGGCTTCAGAAGACTTATAGTTACACACATGGTCAGAATTGCCGGTACCCTTGGTAAATATGATCAAAGAAGGCTGTGAAAATAAACCTGCATTATTAATCCTTAATTATTATTTGATCTTTTATTTAAAACAAATCACAAATATCTAACCTTTCATTGAACTTTCATTGAAATATCTAACCTTTCATACTGCTTTCCTGTAGCTCAAATAGTAGAGCATGGCGCTAGCAACGCCAGGATCATGGGTTCGATTCCCAGGGAAAGCAAGAGCTGATAAAATGTAAAAAAAAAACTGTAACTTGAATGCAATGTAAGTCGCTTTGGATAAAAGCGTCTGCTAAATGCATAAATGTAAATGTGAACTAAGACAATTGAAAATGGGGGAAAATCTCATTGTGAAATAAATGTTTTTCTCAGATACATGTTAGGCACAATTATTGGTACCCCTAGAAATTCTTATGAGTAAAATATTTACAAATTTGAGCACACCAGAGTGATTATAAACATGAAATTATCCAGCCATGGCTTCCTGTTTCACAGAAATATAAATAGGAGGGGAAACAAAGTCCAAATTCCCTTAATCACCCATCACAATGAGAAAAACCAAAGAATATATTTCTGATGTGCTGCAACAGATAATTGAGCTTCACAAATTAGAAAGTGACTTTAAGAAAAGAGGTAGAGCAGGGAAAATTCCCATTTCCACCATCAGGGCAATAATTAAGAATTTCCAATCAAGAGAAAATGTTACAAAACTGTCTGGAAGAGGACGTGTGTCTATATCGTCCTAATGCACGGTGAGAAGGAGAGTTTGAGTGGCTAAAGACTCTCCAAGGACGATAGCTGGAGAATTGCAGAAAATAGTTGAGTCTCAGGGTCAGAAAACCTTAAAAATATATATATCAAACAGCATCTACACCACATGTTGTTTGGGAGGGCTTCAAGAAAAAAAAAATCAAGAAAAGAAAATGCTCGCATCCAAAAACAATCCCCAGCATATTCAGTTGTCAGACACGACTGGAACTTCAAATGGTACTGGCTTCTATGGTCAGATGTAACTAAAAAATGAGCTTTTGAGCAGCAAACACTCAAGATGGGTTTGGTGAACACAGGGATATTTTTAATGTTGTGGGTCTATATTTCTTCTGGAGGTCCTGGACATCTTGTTTAGACACATGGCATCATGGATTCTATCAAATACCAACAGATTTAAGGCTAGACTCTGTTAGAAATCTTATAATGGGCCATGTTTGGATCTTCCAAAACGTACAATAATCCAAAAACAAACCTTAAAAACACAAAAATGGGTCACTGTGCACAAAACCAAGCTATGGCCTGCTATGGCCATCCAGTCCTCTGACCTGAACCCTATAGAAAATGAGTGGGGTGAACTGAAGAGAAGAAGCACCGTCGTGGAGCTGGGAATCTGAAGGGTCTGGAGTGATTCTGGATGAAGGAATGGTGTTCTCTAACCTCATCAGGCATTATAAGAGAAAACTCAGAGCTGTTATTTTGGCAAATGGAGGTTTCAGAAAGTATTGAATAAAAGGGTGCCGTTAATTGTGTCCAATGTGTATTAGAGAAAAACATTTATTTCATAATCATATTTCCCCCCATTTAAAATTCTTATGCTCCAATGAAAGGTTAGATTTTTGTGATTTAAAAAAAAATAAAAGATCAAAAGAATTAACAATGCAGATTTATTTTCACAGCCTTCTTTGACCAAATTTACCATGGGTTCCAACAATTCTGACCACTTGTGTGTATAGACTACTTTCGTAATACTTATATTGAGCTCAAACTCTCCAGTCCTCATTGAGTGTAATTGCATTGAGAGAAAAAAAACACCAATACATTCTTCAAAATTTTTCTTTTTGTGCTCCATGAAAGGAAAAATATCAAGGGGGTTTGTAAAGGACATGTAGGTGAGTAAACAATAGTTTTTGAGTGAACTGATCCTTTAAGAAGCAAACGAAACCACCCCAAGCGCTTGCCACCTCCCCAGTCCTTCAGAACACCACCCACGTTTAGCAGGTAGTGGATTCGCCATTCAATTAGCTTAATGAACTCTGCAAAGTGATTTGTAAAAGCAGTCTAGGGATAATCCAGGCAGTAGGGGGAAAAAAAATTACTTAGCTTTTTCTCTACTTCAGCAGATGGTGCTCTTGGCAGCGGCGGTGCGAATGTTTATTTGTGTGTTTTGAGCTGTAATTGGAGGTTTTTAACAGTCATCATCGTCAGGGTTATAATCAGCCTGTAAACACTCAGGAAATGTGCCTCTTTAAAGCGCCGCCAATCCGCTGAAGACCGGGCGAGTCAGTCGGCGAGAGTGAAGAGGAGGAAGCCGCGCAGAGACACACTCAAACCTTTCTATTAGGCCTAACCTTTCCCTGATTAAAGCATAGGCTGTTAACCTGGAGAGCTGAACGCTGATTTGGCAGGGCTTAAAGCACGAGCAAATGAGTGAATTATGTCGGGGGTTACAGTTTAATAAGAGTCTACCTACTGCCTTTGAAGGCAATGGAACTAATTTGGTGGAGATTGCTGTGGCTGGAGAGTGAATTGCAATCGTATGGTCGAGGAAGCGTAGGCCTGTTTTCTCTATGTGTTTATAGTTCCTGGTAATGACTCTGAGCTCCGTGAAGATGACTCTGTCAGTGTTAGGGCATCTATCAAGCGGAGATAAAAGGCTAAATTGCCCTTTCAAGATCAGCCCCCACATTGTTAGAGGTTTCGTATATGGAATAGAAATAGCGAAATGCTACTCCATTTCAGTAAACGCTGATTTTTTTCTCTTTTGAAATTGATCGCTTTGTCTCACTTGCTGTTTTTCAAATCATGTTTATCTTTGTGCTCAATGTGATGATAATGTTTGCATTCAGAATGCTCGGCCAAAACACTAACAATGACACAAATATGATATTTCTGTCTTGATTGTAGGTTCTCTGGGAGCCAACACTGTGGCCATGTGCACTGTGCTTACCAGTACAGAGAGCATTATCACTGCATGGACCCTGAATGTAACTATCAGGTGAGTACGATGCAAGTAAAATCATCTGTAACTTTCTTAGTTCACCCACTTTTTGATGATAAATAAGATTGTCAGCCAGTAGTTTTTGCAATTCAACTGGCATAGTTCAACGCACCTAAACATTCATCCCTCACTGCATAAAATCCAAGCACCTGGCTTCTGTAAGGACAAGCTCATAATGCAGAGAGTGCCACAACACCAATTTAAAGCTCACCTTCACTCTTTCCCCATCACTTCCTGACAGGAGAGAAAGATAACTGTTAGAGGAAATGATTGAAGTGTGCCAGGGTACACACAAGGAAACAGCCAAACAAAACCTTACGGACAAGGCTTTTATCTTGCCATCGTACTGGATTAACAGGTTTAGATAGATGCGGTCTATTTCTCAAAACTCAATCAGACAGACAGTGGCCTTCCTTTTTTTCATGGTTAATGGTAAATACTTTCAAAAGATGCCTCCTTTTTTTTCCTAAGGACATCTGCTAATACTCTTGGGCCACTCATAATCTCCTTTCACATTATTAATCTGATCCATGTCCCCAGAGTTGTCATGTTCAGCACAGCAAAATCAGCATTAAGCAGATCAGAACACAGACAGCAGCGGCTCACGCGCATATGGTGGAAAAGAGCAGGCAAAGACGGGTGCATTTGTCGAAGACATCAAAAATCCTCCCGCAACGAGAGCCGCTCAGTCTTTTCTTTATCAAGTCCTCTCTAGTCATAATCTCCCACTTCATTTTTAATCATCTGATTACATTTTTCATTATAAACATCCAGGAATCCTGCTGAAGACAACAGTGCAGCTGTTGCATCTAAAAGAGACTTATTCAGCCCAGCAGGCTGCCTCTTGTTATTCAAGAACAATTCCTCAAACTGTAGGAAGAGTCGGCTGAAAAGTCCCTTTGAAGCTGTCCATTTTTGGGACTTGCGTTGGTTAAGAATTCATTGACGCTATTGTACACGCACGTCATTTTCTGATTAAGGTCGATATTCTGGATAAGCCTTTGTTCTTATAATTTCACTTTTTTTATAATCCACTTTTTACAAACTTAGGCCAAAAGGTTTGTTTTAGTGGTTGCAAAATGTTAGCAACCCAAACCTGCCTTTTAATAATTCTGATTGATACAGGCGCAAGCTTTCCTGTAGCTAAAACAATAGAGCTTGGTACTAGCAACACCAAGGTGATGGGTTCGATTCCCAGGGAACTCATGAACTGATAATGTTGCTTTAGATAAGTGTCTGCCAAATGCATATACAGTGTAAAAAAAAAATAATTGATCTAATTCGTATTTATATAAACCAATAACTTTGGCGTAATCTAAAGTTGTGGCAATCTGGTTGCTGCATTTACATGTCACTTACACAATTAGAATATGACCGGAATGTTTCTGTGCATGTAAAGGCGTCAGTGAAACTTTGCAGTTTAGCAATGACAGACAGGAGACTATGCGCACCCTAGCAGAAAGGTGAGGCTCAGATGAACTTGTTTTTGGAATTGATAAGTCATTAAAATGTTACATGACACAGTGCTGGAATATTATCCTGCAGTTGCCAGCCTTTGCTCCACTCCATACCGGCCCTGCCTCTCCTTTCATGGCCATCCTGCAATGCGATGGGAATCCTAAAATAAATGTCCGCACAACCGTGTGGCCACTCTGCTAACTACAGAAGCCCAACTGATACAATTTCCTGCTGTTTTCCACAGTTCCGCTCAGTGTGGCCGGATCTAGATCAGTATCTCTTTTTATTTGTTTGTCGACATCCCAAATACCTGTCATCACCGTTTGTTGGACATCGGCTCATATATCATATAAATACAGTTCTCTTCTTTTGAAACAGGATTGGAAATGTAACACTATATATAGCCAAGGTTTAAGTATTTATCTTTGTGTATTTATATATCTTTATTTATTTTTTGTTTGCCTGTAAGATAAGCTTCATAGATGGGCAATGAGGTTTTGTGGATGTTTCTGTCTTTTTTTTTTTGTTGCTCATTTATGTAGAAAATATGGATTTACGTTGGAAGAGGCTCATTGATTTCAGCTACTCTTGTTTCAGTTCCTGTAATATTAGCTCAAGCCCAATTACTGCAGATTTGGTTGCCCTGATCTCTCAAGAGTGAGGTTTTTTCCCCCACATTGCTTTGTTTTTTTCTCCCAGACTGCTCCGTGGTGTAGGAGATTTTAATTTCGTGGAGGGGTATTTTAGCATATTTCCTCATTATTATTGTCTAACCCTGCACAAAACTGTGCTTTAATACTTTAATTAAAAACGGAATCATATCTCAGACGGGAATTAAAAGAGAAACATTTTTTGGTTGCCTTGTTTGTTTGTTTGTTGTCTTTTCCCCGTGCACGTTCCAAAACCATCTGCATGGAACATGATTTTTCAGAAGCAGAGAATATCACAACTGTGATCTCGCATGTCAAGTGATCCATCTTAATTAGAAATGGTGAAATAAAACATAACAAACAGTCTAGCTCAGGAACCTTTTTAAGTAGCAGATTCGAACATTAGGTGAGCCTGGAAAATACTATAATGTCATAATGCTGTGCTTTAGTGTTAAGAGAGTCTATAGTGCAAACTCCAAATGAAATACACCCTTCAAAGTATTCACTTTCAAGTTCTCTACCCTGCAATGTGAGTAGGGAACACTGAATACACCTTCTACCTGCTGCTACGACCGCTGGTGTTTTGCACCGTTCACCCACCTGGCTGCAATTTGCTGCAATGCTCTGCAGCTGTTGCATGAGTAATAAAATAACTCATTGCTGGTTTCCTTCAGAACCTACACACCACCTCCCCCGCCTTACTACCTCTGTGTATCTGTTGTTTACAGAGATTCACCAGTAAGCAGGATGTGATAAGGCATTATAACATGCATAAGAAGCGGGACAACTCCCTGCAGCATGGGTTCATGCGCTTCAGCCCTTTGGATGACTGCAGTGTATACTACCACGGCTGCCATCTCAACGGCAAGAGTACCCACTACCACTGCATGCAGGTAAACCACAGCAAAAACCCCTAGTTTGCAAAAAAAAATTTAAATGCACATTCACCCTTATACAGACACATGCAAATACAACTTTTTGTGATTTGAGATAAAATATTAAATTCAATTTTCATGAATATTATGAAATAGAAGCTGTGGAGGAAAACCTAAAATCTACACAATATTAGTGGCAGGCGAAAGGCACAGACTTTTATATGATGCAATAATCTTTAAGGGCACTGAAGTTCTTTTAACTTTTTCCTTGACCATTCAAGAGCATTTGTTTATTCATAAGACAGAAGTTGTCAGAATAAATGAAAGAAAAATTAAAAGGGTGAAAAGGGTGTACTACACCTCTCCCATCGCCCCCTTTCTTTCTCACTCCTTAATTGGCATGGATAAAATTCTACAAGTTGTTTATATGAACTCAACATTTTTCATCTTTTAGTACCAAGTGGCAAGTTAAAGATTATTTCCCACCAGATCTGTTTAATTCTTTACATCTGCTTATTTTCAAGGTGTCACTTTCGAGTCGAGCGCTTTTTCACCCGCAGGCAACAGTGGCCCGGGACTTAAGATATATTCTCTCTTTTTTTAAAGCCTCCCTAACGGCGTAATTGTTATTAGACATTTCAGCTCTTGTTTTAACAGTGGTGAGAACAGGCAGATGTTGGCACCCGTTCTCCTGATTTACGGAGAAAAAACAGAGTGGCATTTTTTTCATTGTTTGACTGAATATGGCCAAGTTGCCCTGTTTGCAGGGGTGAAAAGTGCCAGAGATGATATACAATTGCTGGTTTTAATTCAAACATTAGTTCATGTTCGTCTGCTGCCCAGAGAGCTCCTGAGTGCTGCTGTTGAGTAACAGAGCCTTTCAAACCGAACTAAGTGACAGTCTCCCCGAACAACCCCCCTGACACTTTTCCTAAAGCAGAGACCTCTAATATAGACTTAAAACCTTAAATGGAAGAAGGTTTCAACCACAAGCCACCTCACCATGCTGCTTCTGCATGCCACATATTGCAAATCACACACACACACAAAAAAAGTCCTGTCTTTTATCTCTTTGAAGCTGTTTTCATGAAACGCACACCTGTTTTTTTGGGTAAAGGGTTGCTTTTCATATTTTATGTGTGTTGTCTCAAGAGTACATTTTTAACAAAGCTCAGATCTTGAGAAAATGTTTCCTGTTCATTTTTTTAGGTCACCTGTTTCTTTGCTCCCCACATTGAGTTCATCACCAAACTGAGCTATTTTTGTGTCACATCTCGAGTTGTTGTTTTCATGTCCCTGCAGACTACAAGAGCTCAAGTACCAAGCCACTGTTTCATACCGAGCATATTTCATCCAGTGCAACAAACTGAAACTCACACATGGTGTTTATTTCCAAACCGTGCACATGCTTTGTGTCATGAAAGCACTTTTTTTCATTTCCTGTCTGTCAGGTGGGCTGCAACAAGGTGTACACAAGCACTTCTGATGTCATGACTCATGAGAACTTCCATAAGAAAAATGCACAGCTGATCAACGATGGCTTCCAGAGGTTCCGGGCCACTGAGGATTGTGGGACGGTTGGGTGCCAGTTCTACGGGCAGAAGACCACCCACTTCCACTGCAGGTACGATGGCTGCTCAAATGCCAATTAACACACATCAAATTGAGTTTAAGAGTTTAATCCTTTCCACCTCTCAGACGCCCAGGCTGTACCTTCACCTTCAAGAACAAGTGTGACATCGAGAAGCACAAGAGCTATCACATCAAAGATGACGCTTACGCCAAGGACGGCTTTAAGAAGTTTTACAAATACGAGGAGTGCAAGTACGAAGGCTGTGTCTACAGCAAGGCCACCAACCATTTCCACTGCATACGCCAAGGCTGCGGCTTCACCTTTACCTCCACCAGCCAGATGACCTCTCATAAGCGCAAGCATGAGCGCCGCCACATTCGCTCCTCGGGCGTGCTGGGCCTCAGTTCCTCCTTCCTGTTGCCCAAAGAGGAGCTGGAAGAGTCCAGCAATGATGACCTCATGGACTACTCAGCCATTAGCAGCAAGAACTCCAGCTTAAGTGCTTCTCCGACAACCCAGCAGTCCTCCACCATACCGCACATGCTGCCCACTCCCACCACCACCATGTCCTCCAGCCACAGCGTCAAGCCCACTGCCGCTCTGCCTCCAGCCAGCCGTATTTCCACCCTGCTGTCCCAGGCTCTACCCAGCAACATGCCCATGGCCCTAGCACTTTCCAACAGCACACTGGCAGGTGCTTCCAATCCCTTCTTCCCCCTCATTCCCAGAATGCCCATGTCGCTCACGCCCTCTACCGCCAGTCTGATCTCTGCCGTCACCTCCGGTGGTCACTCAATGCCCAGCGATTCTCTACCCCAGACCTCCACCCCGACTGGGGACCCAGCCGCTGCGACCGTAGCATCCACACCAACTTCTTTTGCTGCATCATCCATTATGGAGAAGATGTCGGCCAGCAAGGGTCTGATATCGCCCATGATGGCCCGACTGGCAGCCGCTGCCCTGAAGCCCTCCAGTAACCCGGATGCAGGTTTGTTTATGTCATACTGTATTATTCATTTGTAGAATGAAAATTGTTTAGATCAGCGATTCTCAACTGGTGGGTTGCACACAGTAATTTTAACATTTATTAATTGAATTATGAATTTAAATATTAGTCATTAGTAATAAATGTTATAATAATTAGATTTGATAATGATTCAAATATTAATATTAGTTTAAATCAATAAACCGATAATTATTTTCATATTATGGCTGATAACCGATAAATGGTTGATTTTATGATTATAGCTGATATTATGACTGATAAGTGGCAGATATTAATATTGTATTTAGTTTTTAAATAAATGACTAAAAGCTAAAATCAATCATATTAAATGATACATAGATTGTAGACAGTAATTTTAATATTCATATGATACAATTTCAGTGTAATGTTAATATTAAAATCATTAAATTTAATAATAATTAAAATATTATTATTCGTTAAATTTATGGTCAGTACCGATAAGCCGATATTTATTTATATCCAGTATTAAAATTATGCTGTTTTGTCTAAATAAATTAAAATTAAAGCATGAAAAACTAAAATAATTTTAAATTCTACTAACTGAATTTAGGCTTTACAACATTGTCAAGTACATTGTGACAAAATGGATATTAATTTTGAAACTAATACTGATAAATAAATTTAAAAAATCCCTGATATTGGCCGTTAACCGATATGGTAATAAATATATTGTGCATCTCTAATATTAATCAGTTTCAACATTTGATGATACTTCTAGTCATGTAAAAATCTTTAGCAAAGTCAAGCAAAACCAGTTAAGAGCCAATGGTCTAGATATTCCCAATGTTAATATCTATAACAAGAGTGAAAAAAGATACTTTTTCAAAAAGATACTTTGTCAAAGGATCAGTTTTCTTCACTGCATTTAATCACGAGAACATCAGTTCTCTGGGTCACTCTGCCCATGTGTTTCTCTTTCTCTGTACCTACCCGTCAGTGAAAGGGCACTTTCAGGTCATCTGCTCATACTATCCACAGACGCTGCTCAAATCTCTGATTTCAGGATTAGGGCAAAATATTAAAGGGCTGGTTTGCTGCTCTAGTCTTGTTATTGCAGCGATCATTGTCATGATACCCACAATCCATTAGCAGATAAGTGCTGAACTAGTGAGTGGGCTCTGTAAAGCTGCCTCTAATAGCATTCTCAGGAGGATCCCAGGGCCTGTGTTCTACATGCTTCCTCATCACCGGCCTCTTATCTGAGCGTGCACTCGTTCCAACCAAATGGAGCCTGAATAATATTAAGTTGAGAAATTGGAGGTACAAAGCAGCTTTTTATATGCACTCTGATATAGAGGAAGAAATATCAGAAACTGTTGAAGCAGAAATGACTCAGCGCTCCAGAGAGGGGAATGTGTGTATGTGCTGGTGTGTATATAAAAGTAGTACTTGTTTCAGTATGAAAACACTGATGTGGGGTCTGTGAAGTCTCTTACTCTATAGGCATTTTAGGCAAGTGAGTAAAAGGGTTTCCTTACAAAAAATGTACTATGGGGGCGTCACTGTACTGTACTTCAATATATACCACGGTACTGAATGATTATCATGAATAATGTTTACTGTACATGGTACTGCAAGTACTACAAATATAAAAAAAACATAGTATGTTAATTCTCCTTATTTGTGGAAGATCCTTAAAAAAATGTTGGCTGCCATAATGCCGACACAGCCTTTGCAGGAACAGATCTTCTCATAAAAGTCCTACAACCCTACAAGAAGGCAAATAAAACGAGCATGTTCTCTGATGTGTGAGCACCTTGCATTTAGTTTTGGTAACTTCGAGAAAAGTAGAAAAAGAAAATCCCCTACTACACAGAATTGAGAGTGCAGATCATAATGTGGCATTGCTAATTTTACACGTTTGCTCAGAAAAGACGTGTGAACAGGACATTTGGGTAAAATTTGAAGAGGATGTGGTCAGAGCTCAGCGTTAGAAAAGAGAGAACGATGTTTACTGCGGCTATTTTCAAACAGCTTTGTTGTTTTTTTCGAACTCTTTTTTTCAGTCAAGGGCCAGTTTGCAAAGAAAACACATCTCAGTCTGACTGTGTAAAAAGAGTAGCTTGCTAATTTGTTCAGGTGGCGTTATTTCCTAGTTGAATACTCACTTTTTTTTTTTAAATCCATGCTCACCCCCAGAGTGTTTCGGAGGATCTTGAAATCTGAGGGGTTCGCTAATTAGACACCCAGTACAAATGATCTTTCATGAGTTCAGTAACTTCGTTGAGGTAATTACACAGTACAACATTATTCTTGGATAATTTCCAGAAAAACACAGCATCGTGAGCATGTGCGTTTTTCCCCTCCTCGCTCTCTTAGATCATCACCGATTTTTGTCATAGAAACTGCAAAGCTGAAGGTTTAATGACTCTCTCCTCACATGGTCGTTATTTAAACGTCCCTTGTTAACGTCAGGCAGTTTATACCCAGAAAAAAAAAACGAGAGAGTAGAAAGTGAGAGCTTTGTAGAAGGCCGATGTAGGACAGATTCATTTACGGACAGGCGGGGAGGTTAATATCAGTACAACCGTACTTCTCACACATAAAGACCACAGACTTGTATGGAATGGAGGTGGACGAACTAGACTAATTTTAGGCAAAAAGACAGGCAGTAATTAGTCAACTGAGCGTCACACACAGCAGAAGACTGAAAATAGGGCTGGAATGAGCTACCAACTTTATTAGGATGTGATGTGCCTAAAGCCGACACATCACAATGAGTCATTAGTTCACCTCCATAACCAACACAGAGTCAAATCACACGTGTCAGGAAGGTTAGAGTGACACTGTCTGATAAACTCGTGTTGTGACCCAAAGGAGTGGCTCTCTTCTCGTTTCACATGGTTAAATGCCATGCCCTCTGAACTGAAGGCCAAGGGCAGGGTGGATGCTAGCTGTCACTTTTCCTCAGCAGGCCTGGTTTCTTAAACAACATCCACCCCGACCTCGCAATCACTGCTGATGCACTCAGCTCTCCATCTTTGTGCCTTGAACTCCTAGCCGTTTTTTAATAAAATACCACTTAGTGGCTACCAAAAGCCTGGCTTTCTCTGTATAGCCTGAGGACAAATTAATATTTCAATCATTTGGGGATTGAAGGAAAAGCCAGGTCGCATTCCCGTCAGTGTCCCTCCCGCCTCCTTCCTCCTCTCCACGTCGTCTGCATACCTATTTTGAAAATCCGATCGAGAGGTCATGCTATTTGAACCGATCTGATTGGCTGTCACCTCTAATCTGACGGACAAGCAGATGTTCCTTTTGGGCATGCTCAGTGGCGTCCGTCGGCGGCCAACAAGGACACGCGGCGACGGCAGGGAGGGGCGGGCAGTCTGAATCTGCCACTTTCCCTCAGCATTAGCATGCCTCTTAATGACCAGTTAAGAGGCAGGGCCGCAAATGAGTTGTGACAAGCGCTGCTGAAAACGGAGTCTTTTTCCCTCATTCCTGCTGCCTCTCAATCAACATTTAAATGCCTTGACGGCCTGACATAATTCCACAATAATTATCACTCCTGGTCTTCTCCTTGGCCGGGACAGAAGTCAGATTGGATCTCATCACGGCGGAATAATGCTGACCAACAATAACTTTGTTTTTCTCCGTCTCTCTCCTCAGGGATGGGGCAGCCGGCTCAGGCAGGCCGGTTTAATCTGGTCGAGGTGAAGCAGGAGCCGGTCGACAGCGCCTCCGCGGCCTCCCAGGAGTCCGTCCAGGAGCACAGCCTGGACCTAAGCAAGAAAGACCACAGGTATCCCATCATACTCCCCCTCTCGACTCACACCCAGGCACGCCCCACCGTGATTTATCTCTGGAATAATGCCGTATTGTGTTAATTAGTGTGAGTGCTCTTGTTAAAACCCCCTTCACAAGGTGGGTCTGTGGAGTGATCAAGGAGGACGAGATTTACACGCTCCCTCCTTCTCCCAGTGCTAAGGCCTCCTTTGAGGAAATCCATCATACGAATGCAAAAATTCTCCCATAATGCCCTCTTTTCATAATGCACATCAAGTATGAGGCATGACATGTTTGCACATTCATTTAGATGAAAGTGTGTTTGCATAAACCCTAATTTCCAGGCTCCTTCGCTTTTTTTCTTCATTGTATATTCACATTCTCGGATAAATTATAATATTTACTGTTCTCATGCAAATCCTGCCTAAACACTGTTCGTTTTGCGTGTTCTAGCGCTGAATCAAACGGACACCCTGCGCCGGGAAATACATCTCTTTTATCCTCACTTATGAATAAGGTAAGATTCATCCATCAAACGCTTTTCATCCCAAGACAAATTAGCAGGATGCAGAGGGGGCTGTTTGTTTTTTAATGTTTCACCGCTAATAGGATGAGTTTGTATCATTTAAATTTTCCAGCCATTTTTCATACAGTGTAATTTCAGCCCGCCGCTCGCAAATTAATATAATGAAGCAGGAGCCGGTTGCCACGGCAGATATATAGAGATGTTTGTTTTTTGATGAGCTGTTTTGAACTCTCCGTGCTTTTTTTTCTCAGGCTTTCTTCTTTTTCTCCTCCATCTGCTCTATCTTTATTTATGGACTTTGTAAATTATTTGATTAAAAAGTCAGCGCTGAGAAAAAAAGAGCAACTGTCACCCTCATTTTTTAAAAAGACGAAATGGTGCCGAACAGATATTTAAATGTTGTGTGTTTTTGTGGGGATTAAAATGGACATTGTTTTAATCATATATCTTCTATGACTAATATAAATGGTGTGCATGTACCATTACCTTGATGATTTAAATAGAAAACTCGCTCTAGTTCTCCTGACGGCTTAGCTCAGCGCTCTCTCTCTCTCTCTCTCGCTCTCTCTTCCTGTCTCTCTCTGCTTCATATACAGTACTGAACGGAAACACATTTAAACCCTCAAACATAAAGCGCACGAAAACTCTTGTGTGTTTGGTCTGTCTTCGAGAAGAACTAGTCTTTTTGCAAACTGTGTGATGAAACGTGCCTAAGCATGTGTTTGTGTGTGTAGATAAATCCTGGTTTCTTCAGTGCTTTGGATCTGAAGTCAGAGCTGGAGGGAGCTCAGGCGGCAGACGGCTCAGACGCAGCTCAGTATCTCAGTAGGGTAATGAAGAGGTCAAACCCAGAGAAACACAATGAGCAGTGGAGGGCCTACCTGCGCAGGTGCCTGAAATCATCTTGTATCCCTATAGAGCCATTTCCAGCTTTAGTTTTACTTTTCAAAGTCTCGTCTACACTTTTTTTTTTTTTTTAAAGCATGGAACTGAGACTTGTTTAATTTACTTTCACATTAGTTATGTGAGTCTTTTTTTTTAATGCTTTTTTTAAATTATATTTTTCATTTGTATTTTCTTTTATTCAATCAAACATTCATTTATTTATTTTTATTTATTTCATTATTTTATTAATTATTATTATTTATTTTTATATCAATCCTTACAATTTCACCTGTATGCTAACATTAAATTGCTGATGGTGTATAAATCATTTATATATTTAATGAATGTTAAATAAATGTTTTATACACCATCAGCAATTTAATACACACACACACACATGTAATTTATATATTAGATTGCTGAAAAAAAAAAAATAAATATATATATATATATATATATATATATATATTTCCCCTATACATCCGATTTTTATGAACTTTTTATGAAGATTTTTGACTACATGGAATATTTCAACATAAATCAGTTTAGAATAATAAATAAAATTTTCAAGGGAAAACGTGAAAAGAAATGGTGAACAGTTGCATACCTAAAATATATACTTTCCCTTATACAAACCTATAAATTGTAACCTTAAATAATGGACATGTTATTTATGTCATCTACTATCACCAGTATGCCCAAATAGATCTTCCATTACAGAAAACACAGCCATGTCTTGGCTGCACATCCTCTGTGTTTTGTTGAAGATGGTGTCTGGTTTTTGTCACCATCCATCTTTATGATGTACCCTTTTGCTTGTCAGTGCCATCCACAGTGTTTGTTCCCAGGTTGTTATGTGGAAAGAGAAGATTTATCCAGAGCATGTGATGTTATGTACAGTATTTAGTTACAAAGCCCTAGCAAAATGTCCCAGCCAGAGACCTGCTGCTTTTGGCTCAGGCATACTGTAGTTCACGTAAAAAAAAAATAAAAAAAAGCACCTTATTCAAAGTCAGATCCCGATGAGCTAAACTGAGAATACGAGAGTAACTGACCTGGATTTACAAGCAGTTCGACCCTTTACGTCCTTTTAAAGTTTCTCTTTCTTACATGTTTGTACAGGTATGACACTGACGATTTTGTGAAGCCCAGTGTGATTTCTTGCACAAGATACATTTTCATTGCCTGGTGGAAGATTGTGGGGCGCTTTTCAGCACGGTGGATGGAGCCATCAAACACGCCAAGTGAGGAGCGCTCTAGTTCTGGAGCATTACAATCAAACATAATGAATATAAATCAAAGTTTTTAAATGTTAAGGTTCACACCAACACACAAGCGCACATACGCACACGTACAGAAAATTTACATGATTATGATCTAGTAATGTTAATTTGCTACTATGTTTGGCAGCTCTATTAAAGCGCTTCTAATGGGTGAATCACCTCTCTGTCATTAGCTTCCACTTCAGAGCCAACCTGAAGGTTAAATCAGAGCCCCCTTTCAACGAGAGCAAGGAATCCAATGATAGCGCCCCTAATCAAATGGCTGCCCCCATTTCCATGGCCAAGACGCCTCCCATGGAGGTGCCCAGTCTGGCTGTGTCAGGGGGCTACAGCTCTTCCCCTTCTTTCCAAGCCTGGAAGCAGCTGGCCGGATCGATCCCCCAACTTCCCGCCTCCATGCCCAGTATGCCAGCCACTTCCCCTCTGGCCACCACCTCGCTGGAAAACGCCAAGCCTCAGGTCAAGCCTGGCTTCCTGCAGTTTCAGGAGAAGTGAGTAGACGTTGTCATTCTTGTAAATTCATGATACCGTGGTGGTATGATTTGAATGGTCTGTGCTGCCTGTATTTCCATGTCTTCTGTGCAGTTTTAAATATCTGACAGACGTTTCGTCACGCTTATCTCCCACAGTGATCCTTGTCTGGCCACAGACTGCAAATACTCGAATAAGTTCCACTTCCACTGTCTGTTTGGAAATTGCAAATATGTGTGTAAGACATCCGGGAAGGCTGAATCACATTGCCTGGACCACATTAACCCCAACAACAACCTGGTGAATGTGCGAGACCAGTTCTCCTACTATTCTCTGCAGTGTCTTTGTCCTAACCAGGTGAGCTTGATTTTTAGAGGTAATATTGTATCAAACATTCATTATTGTGTCTTTATTAGTGGCACATGCTATACACTTCCTTTCAAAGGTTTGAGGTTGGTAAGAGTTTTTAAGCATTTTAAAAGATATCTACCAAGGATGCATTTATTTGATGAAAAAATACAGTGATACTGTGAAATATTTTTACAATTTAAAATAACCGTTTTCTATTTTTATATGTTAGAAAATGTAATTTAATCCTGAAAAAGCAGAATTTTCTGCATCATTACTTCAGTTTTCATTGTCACTTGATCTTTCAGAAATCATTCTAATATGCTAATTTGGTGTTCAAGAAAGATTTATTATTGTCGTCAAATGTTGAAAACATTGTGCTGCTTAATATTTTTGTGGAAACTGTGATACAATTTCAGGATTCTTTGATAAACCGAAAGAACAGCATTTATTTAAAATAGAAATAATTTGTGTACATTATAAATGTCTCATTTGATCAAAATGATCATTTTAATGCATCCTTGCTGAATAAAAGTATTAATTTTCCAATGTTTCAAAAAATAAATAAATAAATCTTTCTGGCCTCAACCTACCCATTTTTTACCCATAATTTATAATTTTCTTATTTAAAGAAGATTAGAAATTAAAATGATAAAATCATCTAAATTATTTCAAATTGTAAAACTAGAAATGCCTTGCATAGTACTACCACACAGAACTATAAACTCATAGCAATATGCTGAAATCACTGTAAAAAGATCTAATTAAATAAATCATAATAATAAGTTAAAAAAAAAAAAAAAAAAAGCATAGCAACACCCTGGCAACCACCAACACCATCCTTAGCTCCATGGCAATAACCTTTGCTCAGACAAATACCCTTCTTTTCTGAAAACGTATAAATTACATTTAAAACACTGAAGACAAAAGCCTAGGTACATATTTATTTCACCACAACAAACAAACAAACTAAAAAACAAAAACCACCTTGGAGACCCCAAAGCTGTATAAAATAAACAAGTTTTGCTTTTCATCAAAAATTCCATCATTAATAGAAAAAAGCCCTCCCCTTCCTGCAACTTGCATTTGGAGCAAAACCTGTTTAAATGAATTCATTTATGCGTCCCATCCCCACTTCTTGGAGCTCCCCCCTCCTCTCCAGAGTAGAGTGGGTTCTGTTTATGTGCTCCTGGGGGAACTGCCTCTCTGGAAACAGATGGTGGTGCAGAAACAGGTTACATTGCGGAGGACACACACATGCACGCACACGCAGACTAATGAATTGATAAAAGAGCTGTTTTAGAAATAGATGAATCGCCAAATGAACTAATTGGTGTGTTGTTATTGGGGTCAGCGGCTACAACATGAACCTAAACTTCAGATTTCCGCTGGTCAGTGAGGCTGGTCCTGTCACATGCTCTGGGAAAGAAAGAGGAAAAGGATTTAATGAGCACACGTAACCTACTTCTTCCCTTTGGTACCCTGAGTAATGAGTAACTAACTGACAAATGATCAGACCCCATTTTTGTTTAAAAGATGGTTGGTTTAGTAATGATTGTAAATTAATGTAATATGTAATAATTGGCTTGTGAATTAACTGTCGAAAACTGAACCACGGAGACTTGTGCAAAATGTTCTCAGCCTGAGTTGAGTGTATTTGCTATTCTCTCCAGCACTGTGAGTTTCGCATGAGGGGCCATTATCATTGTCTGAGACCCGGCTGTTTCTTCGTCACCAACATCACCACCAAACTTCCCTGGCACGTCAAGAAGCACGAGAAAGCTGAAAGGCGTGCTGCTAACGGCTTCAAATACTTCACCAAGAGAGAAGAATGTGGCAGACTAGGTAAGAACCAGCTTTTCATGTATTAAAAGAAGCTTCTAGATCACAGAGGGAGATGACAATTCTGTCATGTTCCTTTAATCCTTCTCAACCCTCTGGAAATCTAATTTGCTTGATTCTGTGTGGTTTGCTAAGTAATTTAGTGAATTCAGCATCATGAAATCGTACAAACCTTATATGTCCCAGCCTCCCACACTCTTCATTGTTTTAGTCACTGTTCGCATTAGTTACTCATGTTTCCAAACACTCTCTGTTCATCCGAGCTCCCACGTTATTCTCCAGCAGTGACTGCAAGCTCGACGTTTGTAACGCAGCTGGAAGAATCAGAGATGGTGTGAAATCAGAGATGATGTAACTGTAATTTCATATTGATGCCATCACCTGCTATGAAAACACTTTTTCCACTGGCTCTGGCTATAGGAAATGTGCCGTTCCTCTAGTTGTGTCACTAATTACCATGCTGTTCGCAGCACAACATACAGAGCGTGAAACGGCGGCACTTCACACTTATTCACTGAATTTTGAGTATGTTTCTCAGAAACTGTTATCTCATTAGTATCTGTGCATTGATATTTTGTCAATTGAACGGTTTACATTGACAACAGAGTCAGCGTGCCGGCAGCCGTTTACATTTTGCAGAACAAACACGTCTGGCGGAATTAAAGATGGTCTTGTCTCATTGTAAAACTGGGGACGTTTTATTTATATTACGGAAAACAGGCCGAGAAAAATGGTGTCTGCCTTTTTGTCATACATTAATACTTCAGTATTTATAGTAGGCAATCAAACAGAGGTTGTTTTCTTGGGTATATTTAACCTGTCAGGAATGAGCAATTACATATGTTTGTTAATTACTGTGCCTGTCGAGCTCAGTCTGTTTGTGTTGCTCTTTTTCAAGCCTCGATCATCATCACAAGCAGGCAGATTAAAAGTTTGCATTTTATTTTCTTTCTACTCCCCTCCCCTTAAAGGGAGAGTTCACCCCAAAATTGTGCACCCTCCTTTTGAGCCAAACCCATCTGCTATGGAACATGAAGAAATGGAGATTGTGCATGGGGATGGTGCTGTTGAGCCATAAAAGAACAAAAATCATAATAAAAAGAGGTCAGTATATGTTTTTATGGTCTGTAGGACCAACTGAAGCCATATAAAAGCTTCAGCTGTATGAAAAATAAATGATGACCGAATGTTCACTTTTGGGTGAACTGTCCCTTTAAGTTAAGACAAAAAGAACACTTATTGAAGAGTGGAAAGTATCACAAGTGTCCACAGAGTATAAGGTCTCTCCAGTTGCATTGTTAGTGGCATAAACCAGGGACATATGACAAAAGCAAGCCGTGGAGTCATAAAGAATTGATGGTTCAGCTGGACTGGGAAAGTGGTATCCATGGCAGCAACATTAAACAGAACACCGGCGATGAGGTTACCAGGATCTGGTGGCACAAGAGCCCTGATATTTCAGGATGTGCTCATATTTACTCAACTCTGCCTTTTTAAAGTATATCACCCTTGTGTACAAAAGCAATCTGACAACAGGCGGCTTGTTGCGCGGTGCCACGGGTGCCATGGTAACGGACAAGCCCGCACCTGCCCTGAATGCTACTCTTTCAATTATTTCAGCACGCATTATTCACAATAAAATTATTACGAGCACCCTACAATATTTGATTAGTGCGCAGAGGCAGTCTTTAAATTTGAAAACATATAGCAATTAAAATCTGTAGGGCCCTTTGTGTAGAAAAAAATAAATAATACAAAAAAGCAAAGGGACAGGCGTGAGGGGGAGGAAATACACCAGCAACAGATAGGTCGTGAAAAATGAATTTAATATGGAAATAATTGTGTGTTTACTTTGGTTTGCAGGGTTGTGCATTATTGCTTCTCCAAATGCAGAATGTATTTATGTAAATTCCAAATTGAATAAAAGATGTCATTGTAATAAAAGAGCACCACAGGTCTAATCTTCAAAAGGTTCGACTTTCCCAGTGTGACACTGGACTCATCTGCTCTGTCTCTCCGCATTATGCAGGCGCGGGACGGAAGCACAATGTCCTCATTACCTCGTTGAGGATCCATGATGTATGTTGTCCCTGAAACCCAGGCGCGATGAAGACGGTCTTTGCTCAAGTTAATTTTGTCGCTCGTCTCTTGCAGGGTGCAAATACAACCAAGTTAACAGCCACTTCCATTGTATCCGTGAGGGCTGTCAGTTCTCCTTCCTGCTCAAGCACCAGATGACCTCCCATGCCCGCAAACACATGAGGAGGATGCTGGGTAAAAACTTCGACAGAGTTCCTTCCCAGGTACCAAGAAATTGATGGTGTCTACTGAAGATCACTGCCATAAGTGATCATAAATTATATATATTTTCAAGCCTGCCACTTAAACGCAAATGATTTTATTCGTCGGGCATTTATTGGATTGTTTGGTATGCTGTACTTTAGATGGTCTCTCATGGCAACCGACCTGAAGAGATGCAGCACATGGCCAGTCTAGCTTCGTCCGGTGTGGTAGGCAGCCACTCTAATCTGACTCACAACTTCTCCAGCATGATGGAGGAAAATGATGACTACATGGACTACACCTGTGGAGGAAGCCCACTGGGTCTCTCCTCAGAGTCCTCCAACCAAGACCGCAGTTGCACCAGCACCCCCGTGGGCAATGATAGTTCGCCAGCAGGTGAGTCGAACTCAGTAATGACTATGGTTATCAATATACGAGATGGACTGAATGAAAATACAGGCTCAGTGTGGCCAATAGACAAATATTTAAAGATTTGGTCAGTCATACAAAATTTCCTTGTATTTCTTATGTTAGCCTTTTGAACCTCCCTAAGAAGAGAAATGTAAAAATCTGCACCCACTCTCATTGTATTCCTTGTAGCCGAAAGCTACCAAATGTTTTCCACTGTAATGATATTTATGAAATTATTAAGCACTAAATTTGTTATATAGTCCTCCACACACCGCTCAGATGAATGCCATCCTTGTGGCGACTACATAAGTGAGGCATCCCAGACTTGTCTCATCTCTACTGTCATTGAAATTAGCCACACACAGAGATAGCACAAGTTATCGACCATTTTCCTCTAGGCTTAAAGGTGCTTAAAGCGATTTTTTTCTTTTTTTGGAATATGACATAAAATGTGCTGTTGTTACTATAATGGGTGTCCTGGGAACTCTGTGACAGCCCTAGACTCTATAAACAGCCAAAAATAATCTGGGTGCAGTCTGTGTTTTTTTAGCCAATCAGTTAACTTGAAGGCCTGTCGGTCATTGTCGGTGGGATTTTGAGAGAGCTCGTTTGATTGAAGGGATTGATTGGCGTACGTTAGAGAACTGGCTAACAATGCTACAGCACCTTTAAATCTGGGCCTTTGCTCTTTGAATCTGAGCTTTCCTTCATTGAATTGATTTTTATAGTTTCACTGTTTGATTTCAAATGTTATCTTCCATTCTCATCACTGTTGCTTTTGGCTGTTGTCTGACTTTTGTTACCATTTGGCTTTCATTATTTCATTACTTGATCTCTTTTCCTTTTTACCTCCCCACCCTTGTGTCTTGTACCTTCCTGTCTCTGTTACATCCTTCTTTGGCACCGTGTCTCTGTAGGACCAGGCTGTCAGGTCCCTGCCACCACTACCTCTGCTGACTCTCCTCCTTCTTCTCAATCTGCACCTCCTCCTCCTCCACCTCCTCTTCCACCTCTTCATCAGCCTGCGTTCCAGAGTCAGCCTCCATCTCTCTCCTCGGCTCTTCTCCGGCCACCACTCCCCTCGCTCCCATATCTCCTCTCCCCATCCTGTCTGTCATACTCTCTGCTCAGCGCCTCTCTCGGAGCCACTAGGAGTGTTGTCATGCCAACCAACACACCAGCTTTCAGCCCCATCATTCCTACTTCGTCTTCGGTTAAAAATGACGTCCCTATAGTGCAGGACGCTGCAGGTACCTATCCCGTCTTCACCCGAACACTGCAGCTCTAGAGTCACAGTAGATTGGACTAGGGCTTATTAGCAGGTTACAACTCTTTAGCATTTTACACATGCAGTGCAGTTCATACAAGCCACCAAGGTGGTGGTTATAGTCTTGTGTAGTACATTGCACACCTGCCATTAGGTCCACTGTCTGAAATGCTGTCCATTAGTAGCCTGCTGTAAAGGGCTGGTTTAATCATGCCAGGCTTTAATAGAGTCATGTGATTCCTGCTGGCCAGGACAGGGAGCACATCATTAGCACTGACCTCAGGCTTATGGGAGGGAATCCTGCTCTCCCATAAAGCCAGATGTACAGAAGCACCTTTGAACTCTCCCAATACCTAGACGTGACAATCACGTTAAAATGTCACCAGTACATTATACAAATGGGACTGTCTCTGTTTGATTATGGCATGGAATCACATTATATAGTACATTGCTATAGGAGGAACTTTTGTGGGTAGCTTTGATAGGGCGCATGTGGCTACTCCTGCTTGAAGAGTGAAGTCTAACCCGTCTATGCCTTTTTTGCAAACAGGTAACACCATCTCTATTCCGACGGCAACTGGCGCCAAGAAACGCTTCTGGATCATCGAGGATATGTCACCCTTCGGCAAGCGCCGCAAGACCGCTTCGTCTCGCAAGATGCTGGATGAAGGCATGATGCTGGAAGGGTTCCGCCGCTACGACCTCTATGAGGACTGCAAGGATACGGCCTGTCAATTCTCCCTGAAGGTAACCCACTATCACTGCACACGGGAGAACTGCGGCTACAAGTTCTGCGGCCGCACCCACATGTACAAGCACGCCCAGCACCACGACCGTGTGGACAACCTGGTCCTGGATGATTTCAAGCGCTTCAAGTCTTCGTTGTGCTGCAACTTCCCCGATTGCCAGTTCTCCGGCAACAGCACCCACTTCCACTGCCTGCGCTGCGGCTTCCGCTGCACAGACAGCACCAAGGTGACGGCGCACCGCAAGCACCACGGCAAGCAGGATGTGATCAGCGCTGCCGGATTCTGCCAGTTCAGCTCCAGCGTGGACTGCGAGGTGGCTGACTGCAAGTACAAGCTCAAGTGTTCGCACTTCCACTGCACTTACCCAGAGTGCAAGCACACGGTGGTGGGCATGTCACAGATGGATTCCCACAAGCGCAAGCATGAGAAGCAAGAGAGGGGAGAGCTGCCTTCTGTCTCCCCCAACCAGGATGGCAACCACCACCACCACCACCACCACCACCATGCAGGCCTAGCCGTGCCCCCAATGCCCATGAATATGCCCCCGACCTCACCCGGCACACCGGGGCTGACCCACAACAACATGGCCATGTACCTCCCTTCGGCAGGGGCCGCCGGTGAGTACGAGCATCCGGGCTCAGCAGTCAACCTCGACAGCTCTCTGAACCTGGGGACAGACACCAACAGCTCCTTGTTCTTCCTGAAAAACGCTGCTGGGTTGGGCCTCAGTGACTCTATGGACCTGAGCAGAAAGATGCACCGGCAGCCGCTGTCCCTGGCCACCAGTTCTAGCCCTGCTGCTTCAATGGGCCTGAGCAACCCTCAGGACGACACTACCGGCACATCCGGCGACCCCGAAGACGACCTGTCAGCTGAGGAAGAGCCGATAGCCGAGGAGGATGACGACGACGACGACGACGACGATGAAGAGGAGGAAGCGGAGGAGGACATGAATACAGACTCGTATGAAGATTCCATGCCAGAGCCAGAAGTAGACAAAGACAATGGAGAGAGTTTTGATGCTTCCATGAACCACGCTGAGACTTCCCAACTGGATAAAGAGGAGCCGGAGGCTGAGCCCTAATCTATGCTGTAGGAGAACTATGAATTCCCTGAACAAACGCAAGTTTGAGTGGCCTCATTTATCATGCTTAGAGACGCGGCAGATGACAAGAAAACAACCAACTACAAGAAAAGTGAAGGCCCAAAATGATTTATTATGATGTTTACAAGATGACCAACATTATTAATTTAATTATGCATTAAAAAATGAACAGAGAAATAGACAGACGAGGCCCTCTTTTACACATGGGTGGCTATGTAAACCTTTTCCTACACATCAGTCTTTTGTGTGTGTGCATGTTTGACTTTAATTTATTCGATTTCATTTGTTACTTTCTGTGTGTGGAAAAAAAAATAAGGAAAAAACAATCTCTCTATATATGACTATCTATATAAAATAGATGTGTGGATGTTAATGTACATTTTAATTGCAGTCACTGGATTGCAGGACCCTCTTACCAACCCGAAACAGACGAAAGCGTACATTGCAGGAAATCTTTTATAAAGAATGTTGCTCAAATAATTGATTCAGAAACACCTTGTGTCATTATTATTATTATTATTGTTATTGAAGTGCAGGGGCCTGCATCAGTGCTTTGACTTGTATGCTTCTCCGTTGATCAGTTGATTTTTATTTTATTATTATTATTTTTATTTACAGTTATCACAGTTCTCACTTAAACCTGCTGTCATGGTCAGTGGTGTCATAGGCTCCATTCCATGTGGACATTCGCCTGCATCTTCAGGACAAACAAACAGTGACTGCAAAGCTTCAGGCCATAAAGCATTGATCTCAGTGAACGCTAGCTCTCACTTGATTTCTGTTCCTTCTCCTTTTCTCAATGAGGACCCATTTGGCATCGCATATTCATAGTGCACTTTTGTATAGATGAGAGCAGATACTCAAGCCTCTATTTAAGACATTTTGTTATCTTTTACATTGATTGCATTACTATGGCTTTTTGTTTGTTTGTTTTTGCATTATTCTCTAATTGCACAGGCATGACCAGATGATGTGGGGGTGTCTCACTCTAAATGGGTCTGTTTCAAAGGCGAGAGTCATCGCCCCCTGTGTTTCGGAGAGTTTGTAATGTGATGGTGCTACTGCCCAGTATGAATGGGAGGAGATTACAGCTATGTCTTTGTTTTGATCCACAAATAGATGTCCTAAAGTGTCCATCAAACACAGAGCAGGAGACAAACGTCTCTGAATGTAGGGAAAAGATGTTTGTAGGTGTTATTTTTCTTTCCTTTTCCCTTTGCAGTTTCTGTAGCATGGAGAAAAAAAAAACAAAAAAAAAAACAAAAAAAACAATAGTTGCAACAAAGTCTGAGGATGGAGACTGGCTTTTTCAAGCTTCTTTTTTCAGAAGCATCATATATCTATTTCTAAAAGAAGAGGAAACGTGGAGAGAGACTTTTTTCTAGAGGGCTGAATGGAGGACAGACATCACAAAAGCACCACGATAAATGCTAACGCTGGTGATGGAAAGTGTGTGATTTTATGAATTGTACAGACAGAAAACAATGTTTCAAGCTTTTGTTTTCTCTTTACAACAGCTGTGGTTTCGCTCCAATAATAAGAAGTTATTTAATATTTATGTGACCTTGCAATGAGAAAATTCTAGGGTGTTTTTGCACTTTTTAGGTTCATTTTTACCTTTTGAAATTATGGCATATATCTTTTAACAGGGAATTTGCTTTACAATGTTGTTTAGTTCACTTTGCTTTGATGCACAAATAGTCTTCAGTGTGACGAAGAACTGTTGTTCTGTGTTTTAATTAAGAAAAAAAGGAAAAAAAAAAAAGTTTTTTCTTCGCTTCCAAGATTGGATGATTTCAATATAAAACAGGCATGCTAGAACCTGGCTTGTCTAACGAGTAACACTAATGATGACTGTAATTTAAATGAATTCTATACAGAGGAAATTATTGCAGTGCTTCACTCCAAATTAAAAAAAAAAAAAAAAAAAGAAAAAGAGAGAGAGAAAAATGATTTTTGTTTGCTTGGCCTCCATTGAATATAAACAAGGAAAAGTGAGGCGAGGAAATTATGAATTATTTCCTAAACACGGCTTTGATCATAATATAGGCAACTAAATGTGTAGATGGTTATCTTCGACAATATTGTTTCAGGAGGAAAAAAAAGGTTGTATAGTATTTTCTTCTGTAAAAACTATATATGAACAAAAATGCTCTTTGATTAAAAGCTTCCTTTAAAAAGAAAATAAAAAGGAGAAATAAAGAATAAAAAGTTAAAAACTGAACTAACACCAGTATAGTTTGCTTGTATGTGTGTGTGTGTGTGTGCGACAGTATGTAAGCGTGTGTGTGAGGTTTTATTGTTATTACCATGGTTTCCCCATAGTGGTAGAGGAATTAGTGGTAATTAAATCTATACGAGTCACATTATTGTAGCACTGAACATTGGAGTGTATTTCTACCTTTTACGCAACAAAGTCATCATTTTCAAAGCTGTATATCACGTGCGATCACAATAACAATGATATCTGCATAATTTAATACCATCCACAACTCTTTGTTTGCTATTGTTTTGGTGTTTGTTTTATTTAATTGAACTTATGTATTTTGCATATGGCATGCCCCTCTCACAGGCCGTTTGTTCTCTGGTCTCAAGTGCAAAGGCGCAGGACTCACACTGAAGCAGCTGTTTGCCTGGGAGATACTGTGCACTTGAATACATTTTATGTGTGTAAAATAGCAGGATTTGTAAAGAGTCGAAATAAAGAAATTCTAATTATTATAACAATGCAAAGGTTCCACACAGTGTTTCTCGATGTCATGGCTTGCACGGTTAGTTGCAGGTAGCACTGCTGTGCTGTAGTGAAAAGGTTTAACGAGACTGAGGTTAATAAGCCCCCTCCCGCTGAGACTAACGCCGTTAAAGGGCACAAGGCCCCAGGTCTGTGGTATGACACAGCTCTGCTCTGACTGAGGAAGACAGCATTTTAACATCCTTATTACTTTTCTCCATAGACCGAGCGTTTTGTATAACAAATTCAATACGTGTGTACAAACAATAGATCATAAAATTCTGACTGACATATTCATCGAGCCATATTTAGGGTACAAATGCTCTCTGGTGCATTTCGGGAAAGTTTCTAGCTCTCTAAAAGGGTGTTTGTTTTTCATTCTTTTCTCTCATTGTGCAGGCTGCTCGTCGCTTTGACCAGCATATACCGTCCTGTCCCACTCGCTACAGCTGTTCTCTTGCCTCACCCTCCTCTTCCTTCTGATGTGTCTTTAAATAAAAACGTGTAAAGCCACCACCATCTGTCTGCCAGCTGGCATCCTGCATATAATCTTGAAAAAAAAAAGAAAAGACAACTATGGAAATTATATTACACAAAAACCAGACGGAAACAACCTCCAAACTAGCGCAGGCTGCTGTTGAAACACCAGATCACCTTATTGTCTTGCAAAAAAAAAAAAGGACAATAATTCTTGATTTTGTTGTATAAATTATAAATTATAAATTGCATTCAATTATGTAAATTATGTTGCAAACATGATTTGGACACTTAGGCCACAATTAAAAATGCAAGATTTTTTTTTTTTTAAATATAAGAAAGTCAAATGACAAATGAAGAAGTGAGCACAAGCATGCTTTTTAAAGCCAAAAACAAATTTAAAGGATAAATGTAATAATCATATATAAAAAAATGTGTGTATATAGGCTTTATTGCTGTATTTATGCTAGAGCAGTTTTCAAAGCGTTAATCAATTGTATGTGTGTGTGTATTTCAAATTATAAATAAATATAGAATTTTGAATTTTATATAATTAAAATGTGTTAAATTATAACACAACAGTATTAAGTAGATAGATTTGGACATTCTAAAAAATAATGAAAATAAATAAAAATCTAGCAGTATTTGTTTGCACTTGATTTACTGTTTGGTCTGTAATGCAATGAAATCCATACATTTTTTATGCTTCTATGTCCAAGAATGTTGTGGGAGCACCATATGTGGAATTAAATGAATAGATTTTTTTATATTGAGCTTATTTACCTGACAGATTTCACTTGAAACAGAGACACACAGCTGCATGAACACGTCTAATCTCTATAGACTTTTTTTTTTTTTTTTTCTTTCATTCCCATCATAATGAGCCGTGTGTGTATAGTCATACCGGGGCTGGATCTGACTCGTACTGAGGGTTGATGTTCCAGGAACAGGTTGTGTGAGACGCAGCAGCAACAGCAGCGCGTGAGGAACAATGGAGCCCAGAAACATGCGACAGGTGTTCTGTACATATGTCACAGCAGCGGTGGTCACACATCATCTACACAACCTATTAAGATGCGCAAGAATCAACCTTAATATTTCAAGCAATCGAGGAAAGCCGTGTGTATATTCAGTTTCTTATTGCATTGTTTAATTGCATTACACCTACAAACAAATTGTAACAACTGTGTATTTCTGACAATTCAGAAGTGTACGGTTGTATAGTTACAAATCGCATTTCATACGCTTGTCATAAACATCGAAAGAATCATTCCATTTGCAAATATAATTGCAGCATTGTTCTGTTTTTAGTTTGCGTCTATAAATCTCATCCATTTCCTCGTAACCTTTGGCATTCACATTCATTTTGCCATTTCCATTCATGCATGCTTTTATTTAAAGAGACCTTTGGTCAGAGTTTAAAAAAAGGATTCATAAGGAAGCTGCCGTGCCACTGATAGCAGCTGCTGCTTGTGTGAAAAATTAAGTTCAGGGACCCCAAAGGAAAAAGAGAATTAGACACACATTCAGCCAATTTAACTTTAACAAGACCTTATTGGCGGTAATGTCACAGGCCCGCTATGTACAAATGCTATTCTCTGTTTTCATGTCTACTGAAATGAGGAGAAATGCTCAATTATGTTCTGGATCAGGGGAGATTTCAGCATAAATATGACTTTAAATGTGTGTAGTCAGACACAGCCAGCTCGTTCAGTAGACAGCATTTCTGATTTTGGCAAATCAGTGTAACAGAAAAGCAAATCCAAAGCTAAGAATGATTTAATATGCTCTTATCTGAACATTAACTAAAGACACACCTGTCGAAATCACGCAAGTTTTTACTTGAAGCTGCACAGCTGCACGCAAACAAGTGAAGGATTTCAGTCTGAGATGCACGTAAATAAACTCACTGTGCCAAATTTCCAAAGTCACAATCTTCTAATAGCAATTTTGTGCAAGTGATAGCATGCAGGTCCTTTCTCTGTAAATGTAACTTTACCAAGCGTGATTTAAAACAGTCATTTTATCATTTTAAACCCAAATATCATTACAAACATAAATTTAAAAAAAAATTAAAAATGCCAATACACAATACAAAGACACAAAATGCTCATGTTATAGGTATTTAAATGCATGTTTTTTGTTTTTAAATAATAATTTTAAACAATTATAAAATGTATAAAAGCCCAGTAAGAATCTGAAAAAAAAAAAGGATTTATATGTTTTAGTAACATTTTACAATAAGGTTCCATAAAGCAAAAATAATGTATACATTAACTAACAATGAGCAATACATTTGTTACAGCATTTTTTTATTTTTTATTAATCTTTGTTAACTTTAGTTAATAAAAATAGGGAACACTTTATTTGACAGTGTCACTGTTACACAGATTACATGTACTTACTACAGTAATAACATATTATGCATAATTGCATGCAACTTTCCCTAAACCAAACCCTCATCCTAACCCTAACCATATAGTAAGTACATGTAATAATTAATATTACTCAGTACTTAATTGTATAATTACATTGTAACAAGAGCACAGTAAAATAAAGTACAACCTAAAAATATAACTTCACTGTTGGTTCATGTTTGCTCAGGTCCAATAAAATAATATTACCAGATACAACTTTTGATCTTAAGAATGTATTATTAAATGCTGAAATTTACACTTAGATAAGTCTTTTTTCATTGCTAGTTCATGGTAGGACTAATTGTTAAAAAAAAACACTTATTGTAAAGTGTTGCCAAAATTTCTAAAGAAACACTTTTGTCTGCAAACAATTTGTTTGTAGTTTGATCTATACATTTATATATGTATTTGGTCGAAACTACTTAATATTCATAAGCTGAAACGGGCAGGTCGTGGCCTTTCCACTTCAAAGCCTTTCTCGGCACCACTGGCTGAAAGTAGGCTATATCAAATTAACCAAACAATAATGCGGGGATGTGTAATATTTTGTGAAGGTTGGACGCTCTATATTATGCTCGCAGATTCTGTGCGGACCTGATTGCAGCACGTTCTCTAATCATCACAGGACTGAAAATATGTGGAAATGATGAAATAAAACTGTTTTTGCCGACTTTGGCACTCGGGCTGGGAGCTGTTAGATTACACGCAGTTTGCTTAAAGGCTGAGCAGCCATCTCTGGAGCACTGGGGAGATGTTTCAGCTCTTTACGACTCCTTCCAGAAAGAGAGTACTGGGAGCAACAAGGCATTACTCTCGTACGCGCGCACGCCAGCGAGGGCCATTTACTTACCAACTAAGGAGATCCTTAAGTGCTAAGCTGTAAATTTGGTTAATTTAGCACGATTCCACAGAGAATTGGTTGGTTTTCTTGCAGGGGAAAGCCCAGCAGGCTTGCTGAGAATGAGCGGAGATGGTTGATGTGGTCCTTAGCGCCTTGATGACGGCAGGAACACGCGGCTGACAGCGCGCGCCGGAGCCATAAAACAGAGCTGCCACGCAGGGGCACAATGCACGGCAATATGAATATTGCTCAAACTTAATCCAATTAGCTTGTATTGAAGAAAGATGAAAATGTTCAATACTTAGAGAAAATGGTGTGTACAGATGGAGACGTGGCCCAGTGAAATCACACGTCCAGGCAATCAAGGCTGGAAAACATCACGCAAATGCAAGCGATAAATCGCAGTGTTTCACATTGTCGCAGTGTGTGTGCACTGCTTCTTGTGATTGGGAGCACCTGCACACAGTGCGACGTTCATATATTAAGGATACAAACCAGACCATTTTCAAATTGAACCTTATTGAATGAAAGAAGAGAGGGAGGGAGAAATAAAAGCCAGCTACCAATTTCGTCCATTTAACTGACTCTTAAATCAGACTTGATTGAGAGGGAACAAAGAGAATTAGAAAAGCTGCTCTTTTGATGAACCACACAGGATATGATGACATTCAGCAGTTCTCTGCAGTTCTGCTCTGACGCTAAACTAAAGCCACCAGCAAAGCGTGCTTGCACGATGACCATAAGGCCATGACAGAATCTCCCAGTGCATCCTCGTGAACCGGGTCATGGTAAATAAGAGCTTTTAAAAAGCCTTGTTTGGTGCAGCAGCTGTGGCCTTTATGAAAAGAAAAGTGAAAACAGGTGGGACGAGGCTTGTGCTAATCTTTCACATTATGCTGATGGTTGATAACACACTGGTCTTCACACTCCACACACTTAAAATACTGTCATGTAATACCCAATACATCAGCAGCGTGATATTAGCAGAATGGAGGAGGTGAAGATCGGAAAGATTGTGCTGATACTAATAATAAAGTGCTTGAAGTGTGGGAAATAAAGTTTATATATAGCGTACTGTAAAAAAAATTCTGTAAAATTTACGGTAAAAAACCGGCAGCTGTGGTTGCCAGAATTATACTGTAAAATATACGATAGCAACGTTTTAGGTTTTATGGTTTTAACTTAAATTTACAATTAAATACCGTAATTTCATTAAATGATATAATGTTAATATACCAACCTATTGAAGTACTGAAATCTGTTTTGTACCTTTGTATTACACTGATAACCACCAAATGCAGGTGGTGATGAGAAAGTCACATGATGAACCAAAGCCCATCACAAGCAGCTTTTAAATAATGATATATATAGAAGGTGCACAATGCCATTCACACAAACACTAAACACCATCATGGTGAGACTCATTAAACTGAAATATGCAATAAACATTAATTTAACAACATTAGATGTAACATACAACCCTAATAAACATAATTGATAAGAAAAAACTAAGAAGAAACATAGTTATTTCAAAGAAAAAATTTGAAATGCAATGCAGGGAATTCTGGGAATGTCAATTTACGTTTTTTCCCTGTAAATTTTACATTCTTTTTCACATCCAAAAGCGGTATTTCACCGTAAAAATGTCTGAAATATCTATTACAGTTTTTCACTGTATATATTAGGGGAACTTACCGTTAACCATTTAACAGGTTTTTTTACCGTAGCTTTTTCACAGTTTTTTACCATTAAAATCACGGTCATTTTTTACAGTATATATTATAATTTAAAGTTAAATTCATAGATAGAAATAATATTTGTATAAAATATATCATTCACATAGAATAAAATTAGGTAAACGCATTTACTTTGGCATTAAAATTAACATACTAAGGGGGGAAAATACATAAACAGGCAAATATCATAACACAATTTCTAACATTGTGTTCTAACACAGCTCTAATATATCATCCCCCTACTTACCTGTGGATGAATAAAGTTTGACATGAAAAAAATTGTAACGTTAAAAAAATTATGTATTTTATTTTATTTGATTAAAATAATGTTAAGTATAATAGTTGTACAAAATAAACATTTTAGTAAGTTTTTTGTTTTTGTTTTTTTTTAAACACAATTTGCCTTAAAAAAAATATAAAAAATATAATAGAAAAAAATATATACAATTTTAGAGACAAAGAAGTCTGTGTTCATGACATGAAAACTTTTGATGAAACTTAGTGGCAGATAGTTGAAAGTAATGTGTGCATTTATCTCCTGAACAACACTTAAGCTCCAGTGAAGTGTGAAGTTAAACATGTCAGTCAGAAGCAGCCTTTATATCTGAATGGACGGTTTTGGCCAATTTAAAATATGCACCAAATCGAATTCTGATGGCTTGTGAGGACTAATAGTCTTTGACACGGTTCCAGCGACAAGTCATTTGTCTGCGCACACTAAACATGAAACTGCTGAGCTATGCCACACTATCACAGCCAATCAGAATATATTTGATGTCTAATGTACAGTTATGTGATTGCAGGTTTTAGGACTAATGAGATTTTGTGGTGGGCGGAGCTACCAAGAATGACGTAAATGGCGCTGCATGTGGTTAGAACACTGCGTAACACATATTGCTTTTGGTGCATCTTAGTCCAAACAAAATCCACATTGAGGGCCATGAAATCTATACGAAACTGCATTTGTGACCTCATATTGGGTCTCTTAATGGCTTTATTGTTTCTAACAACATTTTAGCACTGTTTCAAAGCACACAGCATTTTATGCAAGCAGCACATTTCTAAACAGTCTTTAATAAACACGTTAATGACAGAGCAACCCTCCAGCTGTACAAGAGACTTAGTTATTTCTCCAGGCATCAGACATCTTACTTATTCCACAGTCATTAAGAGCTGTGCTCCAGGATATAGCAGAGCTGGTGTAATTACACAGGTACCGTGATGAGGAAGTTAGCAGTGGTATTCATCGTCTTAATTAAGGCATAAACTCTCCGCTCTAAGCTAAAAGCAGCTCTGTTGGTTTAGGCGCCGAGTTATAGCAGCGCACGGGAGCAAGTCAGTGTCATCCAGCACATCCTCCCAGTGTTGTAGTCCGCATTTGCATGTGGAAAGTAAACCACCGAGAAAGACTGCGATAAGGACGGACGAGCGAATCCTATCTGCACCGATGGGAGAGTCAGTGCCAGGTCGAGCTTCACTTTCGCTTCCTACTCAGAGCCTCCGGCATCTTTCAGGTGCCACACATGCGATTTGTCTAATTTGCAAGCCTCAGTGAGGGCCGCACCTGTTGCCCCGTCACTGCCTGCAGTCCCGAATCCTCACCAAGCGACAAGCACCCCTGGATAATCCATTCTACCCACTATAACACGGATGCTCTCCCTGGTCCGTGTAGGACAAGGGCATTTGTCTCTGGTGGCGCACTCATATCCGCCATGCCGCTGATGGCTCATTACAGGCCAATTCATAAATATTGTCTCCAGTATTACCACTTCCAGGGGCTCTCAGCTCCCTGGAGATTTATTCTTCTCTTTTACAGCATGCTATTGTTTTCCTCCCTCTTTCTGTTTTTCACACCCCACCCTCTGTTCTTCCATACCTCCTCTGCAAGACGTGACACCGTTTTGACCACCAGAGCCACAGCGCTTGCCGCATGAGGACGGCGGTGGGTATTTGTTCCATTTAGACTTGAAACAGGGCCAGAGGAACATCAAGTGACAGCAGCCACACAGCAGGGCGAAATGCAATCCTGCTCGATTGAACAATCATATAAGTGATGACAAAGTGCTTTATGACTATGCGGGCTTTGTTGCACTTGGGTTTAGCCCACTAAGGTCTTATGCAGGCCTTCTCACGTGACCTTGGCCCATTTTCACCTTAACTCCAGCTCCCAGAAGTGCAGTCTGTCAAGCCTCTTATAACTTTTAGAGCAGGACACCACCTTCAGCTGGAATATATTTTTTTCCTACAACACAAATTATACTACTATATATTATACTATATACTACTATATATACTATTGTGACCCTGGACGACAAAACCAGTCTTAAGTGTCAATTTTTTTCCAAATTGAGATTTATACATCTGAATAAATAAGCTTTCCACTGATGTATGGTTTGTTAGGATTGGACAATATTTGGCCGAGATACAACTATTTGAATATCTGGAATCTGAGGGTGCAAAAAAATCAAAATATTGAGAAAATCTCCTTTAAAGTTGTCCAAATTAAGTTCTTAGCAATGCATATTACTAATCAAAAATTAAGTTTTGATACATTTACGGTAAGAAATTTACTAAATATCTTCATGGAACATGATCTTTACTTAATATCCTAATGATTTTTGGCATAAAAGAAAAATCTATAATTTTGACCCCTACAATGTATTTTTGGCTATTGCTACAAATATACCCCAGCGACTTAAGACTGGTTTTGTGGTCCAGGGTCATATATATATATATATATATATTAGTGGTGTCAAACGATTAATTGCATCCAAAATAAAAGTTCTTGTTTACATGTGTGTGCATACTGTGTATATTTATTATGCATATATAAATACAAACACATGCATGTATATATTTAAGAAGAATATATTATGTTTATATATTAAATATATTTATGTACAGTATAATATAAAATATACAAATATAAATGTATATACATGTAAATATTTTCAAAATATATACTGTATGTGTGTGTATTTATATACATAAATATACACAGAACACATACATTTATCATGTAAACAAAAACTTTTATTTATTTTGGATGTGATTAATCGCGATTAATCATTTGACACCATGTATATACACACACACACACACACACACACATATATATACACACACACACACACACACACACATATACACACACACACACACACACACACACACACACACACACACACACACACACACACACATATATATATATATATACACATATAATTTTTTTAAATATGAAGGCAAAAACTGTAAGGAAGTCACTCAATACAAGATGAAAGTTGCAAAAAAGACGACAAAAAACTCAAATGTGAGAAAATAAACAACTTCACTGAGGAACGGTGATTGTTTCGGTCACAGCATGACCTTTTCTTGCCAGGTGCAAGAGTGAATTCTTTGTGTTTCTAATTTATTGAGATTTGCAGTTTTCACTAGTCATATACAATTTTGTATAAATCACATGATCAATATATTACATCACATATATCAGGTGACAAAGAACCATGTGATCTTTTTTTTTTTTTTTTAAATAAGATGACTCTTGCACTTGGCATTGTAATTAGGTAAGGTAATGTTATGACTGAAACATTTGCTTTTTTTTGGTCACCTTTTTTTGCAACTTTTCATTCTTTGGAATATTGTGGCACATACACTTTTTGGGCTTTTTCATGCATTGTGAGTTTTTGGTTATTTTCCTTATAGTTGACTCTAAAGAAGCCAAATTAAGCCAAATTTTTAAGCCAAATTACCCTTGTTGCTTAAAGTGTAGATAAGAGGGCTTCCAAATATGTGTGCCCAAGGGTCTCGCAGGACCATGATGTTAACCAGACTCTGTGTTTTGCAGGCTGAAGCGCAACATCGCACACAGCCGACTCCATCAGCACAGAGTGCGAGCGTCCCGTGGTGCATGCTACCATCTGTCCATCAGTGGATTCCCTTTGAGTGTAGGATACCCAGTGGTGTTCCAGAGGTCTGGACCCACATTAGCACAACATCAAACAGGCTCCCTCCTACACATGCAGCACTGCATGCGCCCCTGCTTATCTTATCTGAGACGGAAGGAGGAAGTCACACCTCCGGTCCATCCCTGTAGAATTAGGCTTGACCTTTCTCATGCAAAGCTGAGAGAACTTGGAGAGGTTTTCTGCCCCTGCGAATGGGATTGTGTCCAGGGATCTTGCTTTAATGGGGCACCTGCTGTGCTATTGTTAAAAATAAAGATAGGTATGACTGGCATCGCCTGATATCTTTAATATGGAATGTGTTCTAATTCCATTTTTATGACAGCACTGTAGTGATGAAAGCTATGTTTAAGGGTGTTAAAAGTGTTTCTCAAACTGGGTTCACAACCCCCTAGAGCTCCATGATGAAATTACAAAGAAATTGAGATTAAATTGCAATAAATTATAAAAATAATGATACAAATTATACAAATACAGCATGCTATTGTATGTGTGATATATATATATATATATATATATATTTATTAGGGGTGTCAACATTAACGCATGCGATTAATCAAAAATTTTTAACGCCTTAATATTTTTTTTAACGCAAATTAATCGTTTGATAAGGTTTAACCCCAACTTCTTCCCGTCATCGCAGCGCGGAAGGTTATATATTGGCGCTTTTCCACTGCGTGGTACGACTCGGCACGGCACGGCTCAATTCGGCTCGGTTTGTGTTTTCACTGCAGTTTAGTACCGCTTTAGAGTGGGCGGAATTATTCTTGTGTTGCGCTGTGTCTACTGCCGTAGCCGCACTGCCGTGACTCCTGAAAGACTTTTTAATTCCGTGTAGCTCCATTAAGCTCTCGCTGGATCCGCTCCTCGGCTCTCATTGTGTGATGAGGGTACAGCAAACCAGTGTTGCGGCACAAGTGGGCTATTTTGAAAATACAGTCGCGGGAAAAAATTACAGAGCCATGGGTTGCGGTTTTTTGAGCTACTTTTATAATGTATCGCGGCCGCCCAAAGTGTATATTGAGAAATAAAGTTGGGTAAATGTATACTGGGATTGAAGCGATGTGGTTTGGTAAACGTTTTATTGCCAGTTTAAAGGCTGATAATGGCTGAATAAAAACAAAATAATAATGATAAAAGAATAATAAGGATTATGTCTCATACCTGGCGGAGGTGTGAAAGGTTCTGTTTCCTTAAACAAGTTTGTCATGCATTTCTTTTTCAACATGCATTACTTTTTCTTTTAAATCCTTGTATTTTAAATTTGCGATTAATCGCAGTCCAT